>NC_134952.1:35192376-35492689 GCF_965638725.1 Aptenodytes patagonicus | reverse complement strand
AGGGATGTCTGACACCTCCCTCCCCCCATCACATTAGTCAGTAGACACCTGTAGCTGATGAAGGATTGCCAAAGGCTAAGAATAGCTCTGTTTCCTTTATAGCCATATTAATTCCCACTCTTCCTAGAAAGAGAATATCGATACAGGGATCTGTGAATACACCGCTCCCACAAGCATCCCTGCACCGTGACATTTCTCTCATGGGGGTTTCAGGGAAGTACAAAGAAGCTGTCACCCCACCCAGGATGACCAACGGGCTGACTACAGCCTCACAGTTAAAATACAGGAACGAGGGTTTCAACAGGCTGCTCAGATTTATCGTGAAGACTTCAAAACACGGGGAAAAAAACAAAGGTGCTTTGTCACACAAAACTACTACTAGCGATTGTTTCATACTTCATTTCCAACATTGATCAAGTATTATTTTAATATTCATGAAAAAATAACATTATTAAAGGCTTAAAAAAACCCATAGCATTGGTACCACCGTCTTCAAACTACTAAGACCAGGCAGATAAGCATGTTTCTGCCTCTTTAGGTGCAAAATTCTGCTGCAAAGCTGGACTAAAAGGTTAATTTCTTCCAGGTCTTAGTCTTTGGCTTTTACATGTGATTTAGCAGCAACAAAAAGAAATGAGAATAAAATTGATTTCCAGGTTTTTTTCTCCTATATAAGCAGGTTTTGCAAGCAATTTAGAGAAATGTTATTAACAAGAGAACAGGGGATCCCTGAGAGAGTACTTTTTAGTAAATTGCAGTCCACATAGAAAAACAAATAATTGAGAACCATTCTGTTAAGCTCTTCTGTTAGTTAAGGGCTAGTAGTTGTGACAGCAACATACAGAACAATTTTGGCAACTTAGTGCTGCAAATTCTTTTGAAGTAGCCAATTAATTGACAATAAGGGTACATCTGTCACCACATAACTTCATTTACTTAACCTTTTTGCATTAGGGCTATCTGAGGCTACATACGTATCATAAATGCTATATTTATCTCAATCCAAGATAGCCAGTCATTTCAGAAATGATACATCCCTTTCATAGGACAGGAGGGCCAACAAAAGCTTGAATGTCTTTTCTTACCTTCACAAATCGTTACAGTTTTGAATGGTTGATTTCTGGCCTTACAGAGGCAGAAATATTGTTTTTACCATGTCTGAAAGTATAAATCCAGCTGTCCCCCAGAAGAGATACCCAGAAAACTGCGCAAGCACTGAAAGGCAGATGTCCATGCTAGCAAGGAGTTAACCCACAGCCAGGAGACAACAGTGTAGCTAGCAACAAGCCAAAGCTGTCAACAACTTAGTTTTTCTGTTCATCAACAGGGTTGTTTCAGAATCATGCAACATCTAAATATTTAGTAACAGCCTTGAAAAATATCAACTATGCTGCACAAAAATGCATGGCAGAGCATGGCCTAATTAGCCAAGGTTTCTCTGATTTTACTACCTTCTTGATGAAGGAATATAAAAATCAATGTTTAAGTATATTATGACCATAGCTATAAAACAACCAGTGTAATCTTGAAGGCTAGTTCTGATAAACCTGAAAACTTCAAAGGCATGGAGCTGGCATGAAGACTTAAGCCATTCCTATATTTAAGATGCTTCAGATCTGTGTTTATGGTTTAGGCTTATTAATAAACAAGTTTAGTTTCTCTAAAATATATGCACTTGTGATTGCCAAAATCTGTCAAAATCAAAGTTTCATTAAAAACTGGAGCAAGGGAGCAGCTAATGGGAGGACCAGAGACAAGGATTTCTGGGCTGCTTGTCAGATATCTTTTCTTTTTTTTTCCTTTAATTTGAAAACTATTTTTGTGCAGCATTTCAAACAACAAAATCAATATTCACATTCATTGAAATAGCTAACTAGTAAGAGATATGCATTGTTTGTGTACTTTTTTGTGTGAGGTCAATAGGTTAATTACACAAGTAAAAACTCTAAATTGTCTAGAGACTACTGAACTGTATAAATAAACAAAGTATTCTGCAAAGTGTATTTAACGTCCATGCAATTTATTCTTTTTCATTCAGTGGTATTGCTGAAAGAGCAGTGGGGATTTTTGTAGCAATTTTCTGTGCTTTCTGCTTGAGAAAGTCTGGAGCCTCAGTCATTTGTATTTGAAGTTGAGTAGGATGAAGTCAGAGTGCTCACATTTTTTTAACAGCTTCTGAGAGCGTTTAGCTCGGGGCAGGAAGAAGAAAAACAAATATTCCTTACAAATATTTTGTCTTGAAAGCATTTCCCTAAAAGTACAACTATGTGTGTGGTCAGATGGAAAAGGCATACTCAAGTCTACTGACAGACGTGTCTTCAGACACCCGGTAGTTAATGAATGCAGTCCTTGATAGAAGTTGTTCAGATCAAAGCGTCACTTAAAATGTCTACCTGAGAATTTAGATTAAAATTCTGTAGAAGCTTATAATTTGTGCTAAAAAGGTTAGAAACTTACTAAGTAATACAGATGTTAACTGTATGATGAGAAACTAAGTTTAAAAATTATATAAAAACATCGCTAATTTCCAGGGGATTTTTTGTCCATTTAAACAAAATGTATTCTTAAAGTACAGTATAACATAGACTGTATTTTCTTATTGGTAGCAGCAGTGATGCTTAAAATATGCTAGCACTGACAATAATTGTAGTTTTAGTTTGCCCTAGGAATTACCTAAACTAAACTCAGGTCCTCTGTGTCCAGGACTGTGATACTAAAACAAAACTTGAAACTGAAATCATTTGCTGTACATGAAGCCTGCAGTTAAGCAAGTGCTCATTCAAGAAATGCCATGCTAGTTTTTTTCTTCTAAAAGATCATGCGTGGAAACACAAAGTTTTCAGGCAAGACAACAGAAACCTATGGCCCGTTCATGCAAGGAACATATGAATTTCTGCATTAAAAGACTCTCAAATGAAAATATCCAGGACAAGGTAACAAGGGTTCTCTGCATAGAGAAACTCAAGGAAATCTTTAAATTTAGTTTCTCTCCAGTTAATTCCTTTAGCACTATGTATATTCAAAATGTCTCAGTGCAGGAAGACATTTTCAGTACTAAGCAATATAGAAAAACATTGCTCTAAGAAATTAGATTTGTTATTGTAAGTTCTTTAATTCTGAAAATTTTCCCCTCCCCTTTTTTTATCTTGTGGGATGATGCTGAAAATCACAGCTTTATCTTTTTCCAGCATTTGTTATGACTCTTGTGTCACAAGGGTAAACAGTAGTCGTCATTAAACTTACAGTAACTTGCAGGGTTTTTTTCTAATTTGTATGAGGACTTATTTTAGAGGCTGTGTTTTGGTAAGACTGATCTCCATTTGAATTGTTACTTCACCTACTTTAGCAACTGTTACCTTATCACAAAGACAAAAAGTGAAATTTCATTTTAAAAAAAAAAAGCCTGAGCAGTGGCAATGTTCTATCAAAGGTGAAACAATAACATTTCACAAATAAATTATATTCTGAGGAACATAGAATCAGTCCTGGCGTATAATAATATAACCTACCATTAAAAAAGACTTCCCCCCCTTATAAATTTCTTTTACCTGTATGAATTTATCATAGTGCATTTTCATTTTCTGCATTTCATACATTTTCAGCAATCTGATACCTGTTATGACTGATACCTGTCGTGACTGATACTTACGCAATTTTGAAGATTTACTGTTTATGAAAGTAAAAACTAGGTAGTCTATTAGACTTTTCTGGCAATACAAGTCAGCAGAGAAGGCAACCTCTGGTTCTTCTGACAATGTGAGCACAATGCGATTAAACACCACGTTTTTTACACATGCACTAAAAACTTAACTGTAGTAGAATGAGCACTATAAATCTGAACATATGCAACTGATGTGTTGAAAGTGGTAACTTTTCAAAACAAATGACACTCAGGAGTTCCTAAATTTTCACTTTCCTAGTTTAAACTTTTGTTGCATTTGTTACTCAAACAAGGGACTCTTGTTAATTACTGTGATATATGTAGATTGGCACCAGCCGCATATGCATGTTCCCCAGCTTCTCATAGACATTTATTGTTATATGGCTACTAATTGCACAGCTGTCACTCTCTTTTATGGTCTGAGCCATAATGTTTGTGTTATTTATATCAAGAAAACATCTTGTCTTGTTCAAAGGGAAACAATGAAATCCTTTGTGCTAAGATACCACATCTTCACAGCTCTGTGTTTGCATATGGAAATTATCCAAAGGAGGACTATGGTGATTATGGACAATTCCAGTAGCGTGCTAAGGCACCTAACCAAAGCTTAAATAAAACTGAAGCACATCAGCCTGAAATTGTCACCTTAACCAAACAAGCATGTCACAAACACATATACACATCTCTTCCCCCTTGGCTTCCTACTCAGCCTACTCATACTACATCTCGCCCTCTCTTACACAGTGTTGCAAGTACTTGAAGTCCTGCTTCTTTGCAGGTGTGTCATGGTTTAACCTCAGTCGGCAACTAAGCACCACAGAGCCGCTCGCTCACTCCCCCCCCACAGTGGGATGGGGGAGAGAATCGGAGGAGTAAAAGTAAGAAAACTCATGGGTTGAGATAAAAACAGTTTAATAATTGAAATGAAATAAAATAAAATACTAAGAAGAAGAATATACAAAGCAAGTGATGCACAATGCAATTGCTCACCACCTGCCAACCGATGCCCAGCCAGTCCCTGAGCAGTGGCCCCCCCGGCCAGCTTTCCCCAGTTTATGTACTGAGCATGACGTCACATGGTATGGAATATCCCTTTGGCCAGTTGGGGTCAGCTGTCCTGGCTGTGCCCCCTCCCAGCTTCTTGTGCACCTCCAGCCTTCTCAGTCGGTAGAGCATGGGAAGCTGAAAAGTCCTTGACTAGTGTAAGCACTACCTCGCAACAACTAAAACATCAGTGTGTTATCAACATTATTCTCATCCTAAATGCAAAACAGAGCACTGTACCAGCTACTAGGAAGAAAATTAACTCCATCCCAGCCAAAACCAGGAGAAGGTGTGAAACTCCCCCACCTTGAGCAAGTCCACACTTTTCTCCTACAAAAGCCCTATTTGGATCCTGGAAGGAGGCATGGTTCTGCTGAAGTCCTCAGGTGCACTTAACAAGTGTTTTTTAAAATATTTTACAGCTGTAAAATTGGCCTGACTGCAATCACAGTAGTAGCTGATTAAAATTGAAACCAGCAAGATTGTGCTTACCTTTTAATTGCTTAGGAGTGAAAGCCCTTTTCATGAGAAACCTGAATTCAGTGTCTCTCTTAGCCTAAATGTTTCCTAGAAGATTGTCCTGATTAGCAGGACAGGAATATTTCAGTTCAGTTCTCCTCTTGAATCATGGAAAATGGACAGCTTTATCTGATCAAAGTTACTTAAATCAGTTTTAAAACTATAAAGAGTATAAAATAAGGCTTTGCTTTGAAAAAATGAAATCAGCAACAAAAAATAAAAAATAAAAGTTACTTCGTATATTATAGTTGACAATTCAGTTTTGCAAAAGGATTATTTTTTTGCTTCTAAGGTGTTTGCATGAGGTACTGAAAGATGAAATTGAATCATTGTTTTTTGTTGGTTTTGTTATCAAACTGAATTTGTCCCAAAATATTACTAGAGAATAATTAATAGTACCTGTGTAATCTGAACATATCAATTGACACCTAAAATCCAGTACTATCATAGAATCATAGAATCATTGAGGTTGGAAAAGACCTCTAAGATCATCGAGTCCAACCGTCAACCCAACACCACCATGCCCACTAAACCATGTCCCTAAGTGCCTCATCTACTCATCTTTTAAATACTTCCAGGGATGGGGACTCCACCACTTCCCTGGGCAGTCTCTTCCAATGTTTCACCACTCTTTCAGTAAAGACATTTTTCCTTACATCCAATCTAAACCTCCCCTGGCGCAACTTGAGGCCATTTCCTCTCGTCCTATCGCTAGTTACTGGGGAGAAGAGACCGACACCCACCTCGCTACAACCTCCTTTCAGGGAGTTGTAGAGAGCCATGAGGTCTCCCCTCAGCCTCCTTTTCTCCAGGCTAAACAACCCCAGTTCCCTCAGCCGCTCCTCATAAGACTTGTTCTCCAGACCCCTCACCAGCCTCGTTGCCCTTCTCTGGACACGCTCCAGCACCTCAACGTCCTTCTTGTAGTGAGGGGCCCAAAACTGAACACAGTATTCGAGGTGCGGCCTCACCAGTGCCGAGTACAGGGGCACGATCGCTTCCCTGCTCCTGCTGGCCACACTATTTCTGATACAGGCCAGGATGCCATTGGCCTTCTTGGCCGCTTGCGAACACTGCCGGCTCATGGTCAGCCGGCTGTCGACCAGCACCCCCAGGTCCTTTTCCGACAGGCAGCTTTCCAGCCACTCTTCCCCAAGCCTGTAGCGCTGCATGGGGTTGTTGTGGCCGAAGTGCAGGACCCGGCACTTGGCCTTGTTGAACCTCATACAGTTGGCCTGGGCCCATTGATCCAGCCTGCCCAGGTCCCTCTGCAGAGCCTTCCTACCCTCGAGCAGGTCAACACTCCCGCCCAACTTGGTGTCGTCTGCAAACTTATTGAGGGTGCACTCCATCCCCTCATCCAGATCATCGATATTGAACAAGACCGGCCCCAAAGCTGAGCCCTGGGGAACACCGCTCGTGACCGGCCGCCACCTGGATGTAACTCCATTCACCACAACTCTCTGGGCCCGGCCGTCCAGCCAGTTTTTGACCCAGCGAAGAGTCCGCCTGTCTAAGCCGTGAGCCGCCAGCTTCTCTAGGAGAATGCTGTGGGAGACGGTGTCAAAGGCCTTGCTGAAGTCCAGGTAGACCACATCCACAGCCTTTCCCTCATCCACTAGGCGGGTCACCTGGTCATAGAAGGAGATCAGGTTGGTCAAGCAGGACCTGCCTTTCATGAATCTGTGCTGGCTGGGCCTGATCCCCTGGTTGTCCCGCAAATCATCATGATAGTGTTATTGAACCTATACAAAACCTTGAAAAACATATCAAAATTTCTACTTCAATAAAATAACAGTGAATCATTAATTTAATTTGATTTCTGTTTCCTTTAGCATATATTTTAGTATGTTAAGCCTCTTGTAAGAAAATTTAAAAAAATCTGCAGTTGCAATAATCACTTTTATTAGTATAGTGACAAAGAAGCTGCAGTTCAGTCTGCCTTATTTGGAACCAGTCAAATGCTAAATTTTGCCTAGTATCATCACTTGTCTTTTAATCAGGAATATTCTGTTCTTTAAATAGATCTGACTAAAAGCCTTGATTCTACTGCCAAGAAAACTTAACCTATACTTTTTTTCTTTTCTTGAAAATCTAGTGATTTTACTTTTCAAAATCCATTTACTTTATTGTCTGTACAAAATATTCCAAAGATGTTCTCATTAATATCGTAAGTTCATGAAAATAACAGAAAATAGGGTAGTCATAATGACTCTTATTATAAAAGAGCAAGTGGGGTACCCTATGTTTCCTTTAATATTATGGGGTTTTTTTCCCTTTTCCCTTGCTCAGCTTAAAAAAAAGTCCATTTTCTTTCTTTCTTCTTCCCATAGCAAAACAAATGATGTAGCGTACAGCAGGCTCCCCTGTCATAGCCATCACCAGCTGATGGCCATTCCTACCTGATACTGACTTTGACCCTCTATCATTAAGCGGCTGGTGCCATATGGGTGGTACCTGGCGAACTTTACTGTGGAAATACCTTCTCTGATTTGTTTCTGTCCACATTCTTCCTTTGCCATGAATATTTTTCCTGCCCTGTATAACAAAAGTATACCTAGTATATCTTCCCATAACTCCCTGTTTGCTCACTTAAGAGCAAACTTTCTGATTCACCAGCTGGAACACTCATCAAGTCTTTTCCACATATGACATCAACAATGTTTTTGCCATCTTGCTTTTGAGATTCCTGTTCCACACAGATTTAGAGAATATATTGGCCCCTTCACACTTTTTTATGTCAATTTTTATATGCTCCCATTTGACACCAGCATCCACTTTTATTTCACTGAAATCTTCTGTCAGATTCTTCCAAAACTTAACCTCATATCTACTCCTTGTACTGAAAAACTTTTTCCTGGAAACTTTCCTTGAAATTAAAAAAAAAAAAACCTATTTATGTCTAGTTATGATTTTTCAGTTTGTTCAGCATATGTAATCATTCAGGAAATAATTTGCCCAAGACAGGCAGTTGGTGAATTGATTTAAAATTGTTCACTTACTGTTTTTCTAAGTAGCTGGCACCTGTGTTATGACTCTGGCCATCTAAAACACCTGACATAATTTCTCTTCAAGTGAATGATACAACACTTACGTTTGGCTCAATTAAATGTAGAAACAAAGTGAATTTTATTTCATAATAGAATTTTCTAATTATGCTTTATCTTTTTCAAAGTATGTATCTGGGGGGGAGACATTGAAAGTGAAAGGATCCAAGTGGATCCCTATGGTATCTTGCATCATACTGGAACAAATGTTTAATCTGGAATGATCATGAATTTTATACTTTCACAACTTTTCATTCCCAAAGAATACTGTGCTGACTGCAGGTAAACTAGGATAGCTCAGTGAACCACTTTTGACATATGCAATTCTTCACTTAGACTTGAGTTCATGAAAAGTCTCATCTACTGAAACAAATATTCCTGCTGCAGAGTATAGATATAAATCACAGGCTATTGTGACCGTTCCTTGTTTTGAGACTGGACTAACAGTATTTCTGAAAGTAGAGGAACCAAAACCAGTGCGGGACTCTAGCAGTTCACTCAGAATAAGTGCATTTCTCAGCCAAGAAAAAGTATATGAAACAATAGAATCATATCTAAATTCTGTTAATATTCAGACTAAATAGTGTACAGCTGCTATATTTGCGTGTGAGGTAAGCTAGAATATTAATTGTCTCTGACTGTATAAAAAAAAAAAGCTATAAAGTTAACGTCATTTGGAAAATTAACAATTTAAAGGACCATTTCAAAGAGTACCTGCGTGAGTAAAGAAACACAGTGACCTTTGCATATGTATTTTGCTGCACCAAAACAATTAATTGCTGTATTTCCATTCCCATTAATCTTCAGACACCATTCAAATACTATAATGATGAGACTGAATAAACATCCTGGAGCTGTAAATTATCTTAAAATTCCTGAATCAGTTGAATTACACAATGAAGTGTTAATATTCGGTTAAATGTCTTCAGCAGCAATCAATCAATTAAACAGCATTTCTATCTTTGTAATGGTTGAGGACTAACATGAATTAGGTAGATCTCAAAAATCAGATACAAAAAATTCAGCACTTTTATGCTTAGTAATATCTTTAGCGGGAGTTAGAGCTATTCTAAAGAGCCTGACAAATGACAGATACAACAGTTTACAGAGCAGACAAGGGATCATCGTGTTGACTATGCAAATCAACATCAGAACTGAAATTGTAAATATCTTCAATATATATTTTCTCTTCTATTTTCATTACCTTTTCAAGTCTGTATGACAAAGCTAGTACATCAAAGTTAATTCCTGATATAATTTGTAACAGAGATATCAGGAAAACTGCTTCAAACTATCTCGGCATCCCAAATCCCTAACTTGAAAATGCTTGAAACAAACTTCCTGACAATGCACACACAAAGATGTACAAGAGTACTCAATGAGTGAAAAACATTTCAACAGGCCCAGTAGCTGTGTCCACTGCAGACTGCAAAACCCCTTTAAGAGCCTACTGACTTCTCAATAAAAATCCCAGCAGGAGCTCAACTAATTTTAACATTTGAAAATTAGTTCTGAAGTGTTTGCCCAGATTTCACAGGTATTTTCTTGTTCTTTTGTCATTTGGTCATGAATTTTTATGGTTTCGGAACCCCCAAAGGATACTGCACTGACTGAAGATAAACTAGGACAGCTCAGTGAAATATTTCTGATGTACACACTCCATACTGAAGAAGTACATATATTGATTTTCTGTATCACGCTTCCAGACACAACATTCACTCCTTTTCCTGCACATTGTTTCTCATGTGCTGACTCAAGCCAAAACGCAATCAAAGAGACCTTGTGCAGGCAAAGGAATCTGTCATTTAGAGTATTAAAATCACATTATTTAAAGTCAAGTTCTGCTCTGGATCTCAGTGCCTGACTGCCTTAAAGGAAGGCTAACCCTTATACAAGTGGAGACTGCAGCCAGAAGGATATGTTTTTACACTGCCGAAAATACCAGCCAGTCCACATTCCTCAGCAACTTGTCTGGTGAGGGGAAAGGATTTGCTAAGAGTGAGAGAAATTGATCATTTCTGCTTTCTTGTTGGTTTGGTTTTGTTTTAACTGGATAGAAATGTTTCTTGCTTCCTCTAACTACTGTCCTGGTTTCGGCAGGGATAGAGTTAATTTCTTTTCTAGTAGCTGGTACAGTGTTTTGGATTTAGGATGAGAACAAAGTTGATAACGCACCCATGTTTCAGTTGTTGCTAAGTAGTGCTTACACCAGCCAAGGACTTTTCAGCTTCCCATGTTCTACCGACTGAGAAGGCTGGAGGTGCACAAGAAGCTGGGAGGGGGCACAGCCAAACTGGCCAAAGGGACATTCCATACCATGTGACGTCATGCTCAGTACATAAACTGGGGAAAGCTGGCCGGGGGGGCCGCTGCTCGGGGACTGGCTGGGCATCGGTCGGCGGGTGGTGAGCAATTGTACTGTGCATCACTTGCTTTGTGTATTATTATTATTATTATCATCATATTATTATTATTATCATTTTATTTCAATTATTAAACTGTTTTTATCTCAACCCATGAGTTTTTCTAACTTGTGCTCTTCCAATTCTCTCCCCCATCCCACCGGGTAGGGGGGAGTGAGCGAGCGGCTGCGTGGTGCTTAGTTGCCGACTGAAGTTAAACCACGACACTACTTAGCATGAAACCTAATACTAAACTGACAGCATTTGTGCTTTTCAATGAGCAAGTCCATTCTATACAGTGTCAGTACTCAACATAAATGTAAAAAACAAAACCAAAAACAAACCCAACAATATTATTTATCTCAACCTCACCAATACCTCTAGACCCAGAAAGAAGAAAATAATGAGGACTATATCTCAATAACTATTTTATATAAGGGTTCAACTAGTTTCAGGCAAAGTGCTTGATATTTCTAACTTACATTTTTCCTCTTCCACTTCTGTTACCTCATCCTATTCTTACAAGATTTAGCCATTAAAAGCACTCATAAGTCACTGAGAAGTAACTGTTGAAACATACTCCCAGCTCCAAACTCCCTGCCAGCTACACACACACAAAACATTGAAGAAAGGGTCTGTCTGTGCCAGCGTGCCACTTTATTAAAATATTAATGCTCAATTTTTAACCTGAGGGTGTGAAGAAGAAAATACCTGCTAATGTGCTGGTGAGTAGAAAGTGGCAGATTTCCCAAGATATTTAATAATAACCACTTGGAATCTAGGGGAAGAATGCAGGCACAGATCTTTGATTTAAACATTTATTACCCTGCAAGAACATTAGAGGCAATAAATCTCTCTTTTTCTTTTTCTTTTTCTTTTTTTTGAAGGCTTAAAATATGAATTTTCTCACTTTAAAGTTACAAGAAAACTAAACTTTTGAAAACGCAGTAATTAACAATTCAAGTAGCCAAATTAACTTAGCTTTTGCTCTACAAGGAAATCTGATCCTTTCTTTCCTGGAAAGATGGAAATGCGCACCACAAGACATTACTTGTATGTTTTGTTTCACCCAAACATTGCTCTGATACAGCTGATTAAGAACCTAGCAGTGCATGGGAATACTTGCGATTCTTTTCTGCAGTCTTCTGTCTAGTATGCAGTAAGTCACTTCCATCTAGGTCATCCTTCTTCACTGAGACCAACTTGAAAAGACACACAAATGGAATTCCGGAGGAAATAGAAACACTTCAGCTCTAATACCCATTGTGCAGGAAACCTTCCATTGCTACTTTCAGAAATTATTGTAAGGATACAGTAGCTTTTTTCTTACTGTTGTCAGGTCTGATCTCAGAGATGACTCTTGAAAAAAACATTTTCCAAAACCAAACTTTAATATATGATAAAGAATTTCATTTTTAAATAAAGTCTTGGAAAAGAATATCCTGAACAAGAGCTAAACAGCAGTATTGTTACATTTGTAATTTTCTTGCAAAAATTTGCCAATTACTCAGGTAATATCAAGTCTTGCAATAGAAATCAGCTGTTGGATCACTCCTGATCCAAACACAGGCAAAGGGCTCAAAACTGGGTATTGGGATTAGAACTCTGTCATGCATGAAATTGCTTTTCCAGAAAACCCATAACTTGGGAAATTTGCATATCAACTTCTTTGCCTCAGTGGCAAGTCACTGAAGGGCTGATTTTGCAGTGTCCACACTGAGCAGAATGTTCATGCACAGCCTCTCTGTGCATGCCCACATTTGCAAAGCAACACTGAAGCTGGGAGAGGAACACTTCAACATAACAACAAAAAGATTAGTACACCTTTAGTAAGCTAAACTATTTTCATAACAGACATGCAATTTCCATTCTGGCTTCAAGTTCAGTGTAACAGACCAGTAAATTTGGGTGTAGATGAGTTGCTTATTTTGACCCCCTTCCTTCTCCAACATTGACATATTCTGGCTTTTCAGGGTTTTGATATGTGCATAAAGTAAAAAAACAATTTCCTGTTCTTGTAGCAGCTCAAATACACATAAGAAAAGAACATTATTTGGATTGAAAAATCCTGATTATGAACACAGTCCGAATCTAATTTCTCATCTAAATTATGCAGCTAACAAAAAGAAGAAACATGTTTTAAGATAATTTCTAAACAAGTCTCATTTCTGAAAAACCTTCAAGCCACCTGGCTTAAACTAAATTCTATTGATCAGAGACCTTCTAATGAATCAAGGTTTAAGAAGTATTTCCAAGATAACTTTACAATAAATAACTGAAATAGGGGAGAATTCTACAAACATAGGCATCAATAAAGGAAGCATATAAAAGGAAATAATTCTGCATTGTTACAATAGAGTAAGATAATTCTTTTTCCTTGTGCAAACATTCAAAATAAATTAGGGAGTCTTGTTTATTCTTCCAAAAGAAGAGTGTTATAATCGCAGCAAAAAACTGTGAACTTAAAGACAAGAAAACAGAGCACTGATAAACAACTTAGTCTTGCCCAGAAGCGGACGAATAGGGGCACAATTAGCTGTTGTGTCCACATCCCAGCTGAATGAGCAGAATATGAGATAGCTAAGTTCTTCCGAAGCTGAGATGCTTACGCTGTGCTCATGAGCTCATAAAATGGAGCATTTTTATGAAGATAATAGTAGAAACTGAAGAACATACCAGACTTGCAACCTACATGAAAAGTCTTATTACCCACATGTATATAGTCCATGAGCAGAGACCAAGACTAGAAGCAGCATGCTGGTAAGCTTTTCAGCTCACAAATTACAACTGAAAACAGATCTTACTGGTTTATAACAGAGAGCACTACACGGGTAAACTGTTTACAAAGCATGGAAGACCAAAAAGTATCTTCTGAAGATTTCATTGTACACTGACAGATTTGAGTCAAAGAAACCAAAAGGCACCTGTGTTCCTCACTAGATTGTCATATCTGGAAAAAAAAAACAAAACCAAAATGAATTAGACAAAGCAGATTTTTCTAGCCACTCTTAAGAGAGTGGGAGAATTATAGTATCAGGCAAGGAAATCTAGGAATTTCCACAAACTAGAAACTTGTTTTCTTCATTTTCAAATCTGAAAGTGTGTCCTCAGTAGAATTACTGAGAATTATTAAATTTATAAACATAAATTTATGTTTATGTGGCTGTTTTCTGGCATCCCTGTTTTGGCTAAGGCAGCATTCAGGGTAGTGCAAGCCTGAAAGGAGAACTGAATACTAAATTCAGTAAGCTGAAAAGCTTACTGCAAATAACTGAGAACCATGCAAAGTGTCATTTCCATCAAAGAAAATATTGGACTTGGAGGAGGATATAACCTTATCAAAGCATTTGTCCATTCAATAGGTGTGATGAGTGACAAGACTACGGTCAATATTAAGGGAGGTTATTATGACACAGAAACTGTAAGAAAGCTATTACACGGTGAAGGTTTACAACCAGGTCCTCAGATATCCAAAACCAGGAACTGAGCAGAAATTTAGGGCTCTAGGAACAAACACATCATTACCTTAGAAACAAGTAGATATAAAAATCTGCGGGATTGATTAATTTATCTTGATGTAAATCAGCGAGTACTTTATGCATTTTGTTGGTGATGTAGAGGAATGTATTTTTTAGACCTGCAAAATCATCTCAAAATTGACAATACACTGTTGCTATCAAAGGCATGAGTGTGTCAGACTAACACAGGATTTAAGGAATCTAGTGATGTGTAATTCAGAATATTTAATTCGGAATGAACAGAAGTGAAAATAAGGTAATTTTTAAAAAAGAATAGATTTGGTTCGTATATGAGATTATAAATCAGTGAGGTTTCTCTGGCAAAATGGATTGTCATTCCTTGGAACTGAATGGGTTAATGTCACAGTTCAAGTCATAGGTTCAGAAGGAACATATCTGGTCTGTATGCAATAGTATCAAAATATATTAAGGACAACGATCCTGTCAGAGACTATACTTGGTTTCCAGATGTATTAGAATTGATTATATTCTCCAGATTCCTTAGGAGATAACATCCTCCAAATTCAAGACTCCTAACATGTTCTTCAGTAAGGAACCAGTACTCTGCTTGCATACAACTAGAGTGCGAAAGTCCAGTTTCAGACAACTGATGTCAATTCTCCTAGTGGCAGGAAAGCACAAGAAATGCATAGTTGTCAGTACATAAATTATTTTGAATAAGAAGTAGGATCACAGAACTAAAACAGTCACCTGGATGACTGAACGTAGTTGCCTAATATTCTAGGTAAGTATTCATTTAATAGGTGCACCAAACACCATGTGCAGACATCAACATTGTATTCACTTTCTAAAAACATCTAAGCTTTCTATTTGTAGCCTTAATTTCTTTATGGCCATCTATACTCATTAGTTCTCATGCCAGCAATATTTCTTAGGTCCCTCCCTAGTGCTTTCTTCCTCACTGAGTTTACTGACAGCTATTATTCTAGTTGTCACCTCAGTTTTCATATCACTAAGCTAAATGTTAGAAATTTTCTCAATCCCTCCTCCCACTTCAGTCACTCTTTTTCTGTATATGTTCCAGACTGAATTAATTTTTACTGAGTGAAGGGGACAAGAGTTATATGCATGTGGGGAACAAGAGTTACATACATATTTTAATTCAGGAATTTAAATTCCCATTTCTATAAGTAGTAGTCTAGAAATTAAATTGTCCTTGTATTTTTATTTCTTTTTTTCATTTGCAAGACAATGCAGAACTTCAGAAAATTGCACCTACGCTTCAGTGGGCCTGGATACCATGCCCTATATTCCATACACAAACCAAAATATGCTCATTGATGGGGATAAATTCTGAAAGCAAGTCCAAAGGGAAGCAAAGATGCAAAAGTGAAACTACTTAAAACAGAATAAAGATTTGATTTTTTTTAAGCCAATTAAATACATGGCTCTATACAATTCAAACTTCTTTTAGTATGGCATACTGTAATTCTTAAGATTCAACTAACAGTGGATAAGTGGTATTGTAGGTATCTGATGAGCAACAGCTGGGAGAAATTCTTTATTTCTGTTTTTCATCACTTCTGAAGTAAAAGAATCGCAATTTATTCAATTAATGAAGCACTACCAAATAGGATTAATAGAGCTCCTAAGTTTCGCTACAGTCTAGTCGTCTAAGACTGGACTTTGTAGGTGAGATACTAAACATCCTCCTCTCCTACAGACACTAGCAAGTGCTTACGAGTTTTAGCACGCTTCTTGTAGTCTCCTCTTACACTATGACTCATTTGCACAACATGTAGTTCTGACCTTGTAGTTGAACATACAGAATCAGTGAAATTGTGCTTCTGCTGTCACCAAGGAGGGTGGGTACAGGTGAAGAAAGTAAAATGGTAATAAAGTGGGTTTTTTGCATCACGCTACATTCTTGCCATTGGCTCATATCCAGAAAGTTAATTTTATTGCAACTTCACATAGCTCTTGTGTTATTCCAACACCTGGGACTGATGTGACCTCAAACACGTTCCCTTTAAGTAGAATATTTTTTCTCTATAAACTGCTTCTAGATTACTCTAGGAGTCTGATATTAAGCTGGTGTTAAGAGTTCACTGTTCCACTAAGAAACATATGGATGGATTCAATATCTGTGTGGATTAGATACAAATGACATCCGGTAACTAGCTATATTTTACATTGATTTGGGTAGACACAGTTCTGCAGAAGGTAAATGAATTTTTTGTTCAAATACTTCAGCAAACTATTTGGGCTCAAATATTTTACAACACATCAGTCTTTGTAGGAACAACAAAATAAAAGAAGACGTGTTTCCTCAGCAGGAAAATAATTTCATCCAAACTGAAGTCAGTTTAATTGATCTTCAGAGAGTGGGTTTACGTTACTTGATCCTCAGAAAATATACACTTATCTCAGTTTTAATTTTCTGAAACAGTAATTGTCCTGGTTTTGACTGGAATAGAGTTAATTTTTTCCATACTAGCTTGTATGGGGCGACGTTTTGGACTCATGCTGAAAACAGTGCTGGTAATACAGGGATGTTTTTGTTATTGCTGAGCAGTGCTTACACAGAGTCAAGGCCTTTTCTGCTTCTCACACCACCCCACCAGCGAGCAGGCTGGGGGTGCACAAGAAGTTGAGATTGGAAACGGCCGGGACAACTGACCCAAACTGGCCAAAGGGATATTCCACACCATATGATGTCACGCTCAGCATCTAAAGCTGGGGGAAGAAGAAGGAAGGAGGGGGATGTTGGGAGTAATGGTATTTGTCTTCCCAAGTAACCGTTACGCGTGATGGAGCCCTGCTTTCCTGGGGATGGCTGAACACCTGCCTGCCCATGGGAAGTAGTGAATGAATTCCTTGTTTTGCTTTGCTTGTGTGCACAGCTTTTGCTTTCCCTATTAAACTGTCTTTATCTCAACCCATGAGTTTTCTCACTTTCACTCTTCTGATTCTCTCCCCCATCCCACTGTGGGGGAGTGAGTGAGCGGCTGTGTGGTGCTTAGTTGCCAGCTGGACTTAAACCACGACAATAATTTTTTCAAATACACAACTAATGGGGATTAGCTACATCACTTTCCAAACTACACGTAGCATACAAGCACTCTGATGTAAAAAATAGATTCATCCTAATAAAAATATTTGTTCTGTCTAAAAATTAATTATTATTCCTTAGTTATATTCAGCACAGAGAAAGTATTGTTGGATAAGTACTTCAATACAGATTAAGAAAGGGAAGCTATAGTACAGAAATCTATATCAAGTAGTGGAAGATTTATGTTGAAGTTCCAGCAGTTTGAACGCATAAATATAATGCTTCCAGACATTCTCTTCAAAGATCATTTTACAGTTAACATACACATTCTTACAAAATCCAAACAAAATCCAAACAAATAGTAGGCTCTTTCCTTAAAACTTAGTTCTATCACATTTTTAGGGAACTTGCAAAACAACAGTGGAGAACAATTTCACACCTCATTTCCCCAAATAAGCTATTGATGAATCCAGCTAAAGAACTGATGAATGTATGAATTCAGTAAAAAAAAGTTTCTTTTCATACTGTGAACTGTATCCTTTTAACAGGAATTCTTGGAATGCAGATCCTTCCTTTTTCTGTTACTGTAAAAATAACATAGCTATACCGTTACATTTCCTTTTAATTTCATGGACAAACAGAAGAACAAAAGCAAAACTCTTCTAAACTTTCAGAAATAATCTGTCTAAAAATGTGATCATTCACTTTGATAAAATTGGTATAATTACCTTAAACTTAGTAGAACATTTCAGATTCAATAGCCAAATTTCCTCTTTCTTTAATCTGACAAAATCTTTATCATAACCTTTGCTCTTAAAAGGTCAAATTAAAACACACAAATTTGATTCTGAGGTGAAAAATCTAGCTTTATAAAATTATTACTTTTTGGTCATAAGTAATCCTTTTCATTGCATGGTGAGAAATGGCAACTTTGAAAAGTCTTCATTAAAAGGCTGTATGTAGTTATCTTTGGATAAATGAGGGAGTGCCAATATAAGCCATTTGAATTACTTATTTTTCACCTAAGCTTTTGTCTGTCAGCATTGTCAAAGTTATTCATAAATGGCAATACTCTATGTATTACTGCATACTTTTGTCAGGGTTCTTTAGTCAAAAGCTGACTGCTTTGAATGTTCACCACACTAGAAATTCTGGTTATTTTGTTTAAAAAATCCAACACTTATTGCAATACTGATTAATTTTTCTTTCTGGCAAATAAAAGGTGGACAATTGTTTCCTAAAAAATAAAAATTTAAAAAAAAATCAAAAAAGTGCAAGATGACCTTTTATGATGTGATTTAATTTTCACTTGAACTAGTTGCCTGTCATTCCAGGTGGTATCAGTACTCATTGTTTTAAGATTCCTGCAACATTAATGTAGAGAATGTTATCTAAGGATAGCAAAAACATCTTTATTTTTTAGTGGTCTTATTTGCTTCTTCAGTAAATACTATTATTTGAATGCAGCATTTTGAATATGTTAAACAGAATGAGACAACAGCTGAAAGAACACTTGAGGAAGAGAATTCACTCAGCAGATAGTCATTAATGCTATTCGGCTAGAGACGCAATCATCAGAAGAACTAGGAAAAGCAAGGAAACAGAGTTTACTGTAGGCTAAGAGCAGCAGGACTTGGATTACAAGAAAGGCAAGGGGGTGAAAAGTGTTGTTGATGGGAAAAAAAAAGTATTCCTTTTATTCTGTTTTCCTCTTCCTTTAGTGCTTGATGGAGCATTTTGTGGACTAATAGGTAACATCAATAATGTACACTGTCCCTTGAACACTCATACTTGTTTTAAAAATAACAAAAAAACATATAGTTTAGTACAGACAGTATTCAGGACAAGCATAATGACTTTTTAGGTGCTCACTGGAATAGACCTTTCCATTGCAGTCAAATGACTTCTCAACAGGGGTTGGTTCCTGTAATGGTCAAATCCTGCAGTCATTGTGTTCACTGACCCGTGGTTGAGATCTGCACCATGACTCCCCTCTAGTTTTGGGCTTCCTACATAGAAACCAAGATAAGCAGATACAGAACGACATGTGCTAAACTCTTGTTCCAGGAGGAGCTAGGATGCAGCCACATCTCAGGGTTTAAAGAACTACAAACAACTATCAAAATCATAGCACATCCATAGGTCATAATTAACTATTTATTATACCCAAGCAATTCTATGTCATTGAGCAATATCTGTTACAGCAATATCTGTACAAACAGACTTTGTTTGTCTACCAGTATTACAAAAACTCTATTATTAAAGACAATATCCTTTCTACAGGTGCCATTCATAGGAGAATTTGGTCTTTTACAATATGCACATTCTTGCATTATTTACTGTTTGTATTCATATACGAATTTTACACACTATATTAATTTTTGTATTAATATACAAATTATACACATTTTAGTTTAAAGCAAATCTTTACATAAAAATAGAATGCACATTTCCATCTTTGTTATAACTCTGGTTTTGTCCTTAGCCCTAATCTTTATTTTTCTGTTCAAGGTTTAAAAAAAAACAAAAAAATTTAGAAAAAGGAGCAGGAAACATATGAGAAGAAAAAAGGTATAAAAGGACAGACAAATCTTCCTTTTGACACTGGTGGCCTGTCTACAGCTAAAAATCCTTTCATGATTAATTACCTAGGGAGCTTGTTGCTTTGAACAGTACAAGCAGCACAGTTCTGCATAGTTTTGTATGTCTACTATGTCTAGTTTTCACTGAGAATTTGCATATTGAACTTCTGCTACATTGGCAGGCAAAAAACCAACATTATTTTACAAAATGTTGTGTATCTGGGTATGTCCTCAGATAGCTGACTGAAAAATACTGTTCAGTGACAGTAAATTTTTCGAAATAGATGAAGGGAATTAGGAGCTTGTTTTCAAAGTGATGACAGGATTGTTATCTCCGTTTGATTCTTTAAAAACACTAGTCTAGAAACTTTCTTGCTTTTCTTTCTGGTCTCTGGGGCTGAGCTAGTAAACGTGGGGAATCAGTCTTTTTCTATTCTGCTGATACAGATAGCAAAGGTTCATGTTACAACTGGTTTGCTACTTCAGCAGCTGTGAGGGGCCTGTGGTCAGCTGCAGGGCATTCTCATACGACAGCAGCACTGATTAGATTTTAAGAAAAAAGGAAAAAGCTTTCCTGTCTTAAGGCAGGACAGCATGCCTCTATCTCAGTTATGATGAATGAGTTCTAGTGTGCAGACTGAGAAAAGGTGAGTATCTCCCACAAATAAGCTTTAAAGAGTTTCATAAATTATTTATAAAACACTCAGATGTGCTGCTCCATTAGCCAGGACTGTTGCCTAATATGGAAACAAGTGCTCCTTCATCATACCCTTTTCTAGCAGCAGAGAAAGATTAGCATTTAGCGTTAAGCAGTAAGCTGAGCACAGAAGGGTACTCCAACTGTAAAAATTTCTCTTCTAAGACTGGAACAATGCTTGTGTCCTGCTCTTAGATGAAGAAAAGTTTCCATCAGGTAGAGAGATGCAAACATGCACAGAGCAGCAGTTTATGGAACTGAATGATGCATCCTGGAGTACAGATGTAAAACAGTGGGTCTGCAGGTGCTTTCACTTTCAGTCCTGGCACTATTTGATTCCACCCCAGTGCACTGTGGAAGGCTATTCTTACTCTAAAATCTGCATTAACTTCAAATCTACCTTGTAAGACCTTATACAGGTTGAATCTGTATAAGAAAAGCTGTATTACTCAGATTATCAATAGATGTATTAATAGAGTTAACTTGAAACAAGACAGAAGCTTTTGTACAAAAACACATGAAAGGGTAAGAAGGTAAAAGAGTTTCTTTCTGTGTCTACCAAACCCTAACTTGTACTTCTTCACTTTACATGAAGACGGCTTCATGTTATTTAAGTGACAATAGCTGATAGGTCATTTGTCAATCATTTTTCAGTTGCATTCTCTCACTTGACATCCAGAATTATCAGAACACCTTGATCCAGTAGAGATACTTGGATAACATCTAATCCATTATTGCAGCATTTGTGGGTAACATGGAACATTTGATTGTATTGCATACAAAACTCTTACTTGACTAACATACCACACATGATGCAGATAAAGTTTAACAGCCAGAGTGCTTGTTAAAATTTAATTTAGCTAGGTATCTACTTTAACCAAACAGGTGCTGTTGGCTTAGAGAGCACTTTCAAGCTAAAGTGCAGATGACACAGGTGGAAGATGTTGTTTTATCAACATGACGCAGTGAAACATGATGTTTTTCCTCATTTTATAGGTCTGTGGGTATAAAAAAAAAAATCCACTATGTAGCAGAATATAACTCTCTACCTCTGTGTCAAATTTCAAACATTATCACTATTACAGTAAAAAAAAAAAAAAATAGAGAATGATTTTTAAATGCTGCAATAGTTTTTAAAAACCAAACCTGACTGTGGTCAGAGGTGATTTAGTCAGTTTGATTTCCTCAGTTATGGTATATTTTCTTTAGAAAGGCTTATGCTGTGAGCTCTCAGAAAAGTGAATAGCTTAGTGGTCAGAGCACAGGTCCTACAGCTGAGATATTCAGGGTTCCAACTCTAGATTTGACCTCAATTCATCCTGTGAATTTCGAGAAGTGACTTATAGGAAGATCTTTCATAGTACTGCAGGGAATAAATGCTGCTTAAAGTCAAAGGGATTTGCACTGGCTATTTTTTTAGGCTTTATGTTGAGTTTGGCCTTTTTTTGTTGTGTATTCAGTTCTCTTACACATGTGACAAATTAATAAAATTTCTAAGAAAGACTTTGATTATCAACACTAATACTTCAATATGTGTGACATTATTCTCTGTTGCACTCTCAGACTGTATGCATTTCCTGCTGTTCAAAGCTATTTTCAGTTATTACAGAAATATAATCTAAATATTGCCAGATAATTTTCTTGAGTTTTACTCATTCATGGTGTGTTCTCCAAGCTTCCTGCCAATGGCCCACCAATTTTCCTTCTCTGTTTTATCAGTGTTAGATAAGATGTCCCTGGCTTTAAGATTTATTGAGCTTGTAATGAACTTGGCTCTAAATTACCCAAGATCATTAATCACTAACTTCCTGATGTGATCCTATCTGGGACTGTGGACCTGCCTGGTATGTGGTCAAAGTTTATCCATTGCATGTACCAGTTCTAAGTATCTAACTTAAATACAAACCTTTTTCTGTTTAATGATATGAAGTTCTCTGCTGTTCCCTTTTGAGATTCAGTTAAAGGTTTAATACTGAATCACGACTATCCCACCAATTCAGATCACAAAGACAGGAAGTATCCAAGATGTTCATTATGAACTTCAGATGTATAGATTTTAAACAGTAGAGTTCACATTCTTTATTGACAGTGTTAAAAATCAATGAAAATTTAAAGTGTTAATCTCTGGAATTCACTTGAAATTTAAATCTTAACAAATAATCAGATACGCATATTTTAACCTCCACCTGAGCTTCATGGTTGTACTTGCCCCATTTTGTTTCTGATCCCATACTATGGCATCTGAATAAATCAGTTCAACATGATGGTCCCAACTTTAGCGGTTTGCCAGATAGTACAGACATCTTACACTTTACTATTCTTGTTTGCCGAGGTAAAATATCTCTTGTTAAGTTGTTATCAGAATTCATAATCCTATTTCGATGAATGTAACAACACCTTAGTACTTCTTGTTCTATCAGTTCATTTCAGAGAACTTGGCTTTTTTCTCAGCTGCAAGTATTAATACAGGGACTTTTCTCAACTTCATGTATTTTTTTTTTCTTTTTACTGTAAAAATATGAACTTTTAGAGTTGTTAAGTATGAACTAAAGAATTTGTTGTCCAAAATTATATAGGTATTAAAGCCTGCTACTAAAAAGGTGTTTGGAAAGAACTAGGCCACATCTAACTTATAATACTAATGCTGGTATCACAGTTAAAAAACAAAGTTGGTTGCTTCTAGCTTATAAATACCAGTCACCTAACTCATAATCGTGTTCCTCAAAAACAGTCAATATCATGCCTAAGTTATTATGTGGGCTGCATTTGGGTCGTCAATCAAGTTTATATAAACTCAGAAAACACATGAAATCATTACTGAATAAAAGAGAATGCTGAATTACTGTGTTGCCTACCTAGGGCAGCTTCAGTTCTTTCTTATGCATGTCCTAGGATAATAAAACCATTATTGCTCTGTGATGTCCTTTCCAGAAAAAGGAAAAGGATATTCAGATATATACACACTCATATGCACCCAAAGGCAGCAGAGATTGTCTGGCAAGCTTGGCTCTCCTGAATCAAAGAGAAAACAAAGCAGATACTGCATTTTCCCCACTTATACCATTTGTTTCAGGAAGAAACAAAACCATTTTAAAACAGCAATACACATTCGGGAAAACATGAGTTCCACGTTGCAAAGCCAGACAAAGTGGTCTAAGGTTTAGCAGAAGTGTGAGCCAGTGACTGTTGTCTTTCATAAGAAAGATACCCGCATGAATGCACCTCAAAGCTCTTCCTGATGCCAGGGAAGCTCAGCACACCTCAGAGGAGTTCTGGTCACGGAATATGAAATGCAGGAAGAGTACCATGGGACACTCAATTCGGTGGGAATCCAGTGATTGCTGTTTGGTAAAACAAAGGATTGAGGAAAAGAGTCTGTGGAAAAATAATCCCTTAGATTTAAAATAATGAATGAATATTCAAACAAACTCTAGGCTTATCGATAGTTTTCAGAGGGATATGTTTGTTCAACTAAATTTTTATTATACTTTGCTTACCACAAAGACAAATGTCTCCTTATGATACTCTGAAAATAATTTTTCTACAAACTTTCTCTATGTACTACAGTTATCATCAAATTCACATGTTGTAATATTAATATAAGCAGATGATAAACTTGAACCAAGACATTCCTGTGAATTCATTCTTGGGTCTTCTTTGCAATAACAATTTAAAACTTCCATAAAGGTCCACTATCAGAGTTATATAGTAGGTTGCTATAACAGACCTTGCCTGTTCTGCCTTGTTGCCTGAATCAACCCATGTGGTATCTTCCAGCATGATTTTGGCCTTATGTACTAATAAAACAAATTAGACAAATAGTTTTTAAGGTAGCCAGATAAAGTAACATGCTTGCGCTGTTTACACAGAGGAAAATCCTTTAATGCTTATTCCACTGATAAATAATTGATAGCTTGATAACAGCTCACACTGCCTCCTAAAAAGGGCTAATATTAAACACTGCTGTATCTGTACAAGAGAAGGCACTGCTGAACACAAATACATCTGTTCTACCTTAGCAAGGTACTTCAGCATCTGGCTGTTTAGTTCCTTTTTTGTGGTGGGACTGTTAATACAGCGCAATTATATAGTACAAAACCAGTGTTACAGAGCACAAATTCAAGTTTATGTTGGATATAAAAATACTTTTCACATATAGTACTGTATTTCATATTATCCATGGGGAAAAAGTAAGGAACAAATCAGAATGTTAATCTTCTATAGCTATTACATACTCATTTCACACTGGTGCTAATTAAAAGTAACTGGGAGATCAGGGTGAAGACTCCCACAGAAATGCCCAGATCCTGAAGCATTGCAGTACCTGATGCCCTCTGTGTCCCAACAGAATATAGTCATTTTGCCCCTCAGACCCATTCTCCCACACCTCTTTATATTCCTGCCACTCTGGGAAAGTAAGCGTAAGCACCCCGCTATATCTTAGCAAGGAACAGGTTGTCTATAGGATAGAAGTCACTCTGCAATATCCCTGTATTCAAGATATTGAAAGAAAGTAGGTCTGGACAAGCTAGCTTGTCTATGTACAGTCAGGGTGCTTTAATGTTTCCAAGAGAAGTTGTGTAGCAATATTTATGGAACTATTTATAGGAAGCAATCTAGAGGAATCTAGATCTCTGACCAAAGCAAAATTACTGTCATGATTAACACAACATATTTTTTTTCCTGTTGAAATAAAGAATACCACAAAATTTCTTAAATGAAGCTCACTTAGGAAAAAAAAAGATTAGAACCACGTTTATAGATTAAAAAAAGAAGACATGGCTGACTGTTAATTAGCAACATTGTTACCTTGTGAATCTCTAACTGGAAAATTGTAAAATATTTTTCTCTAGAAAATGTCTGTTGTAGAAAAAGAATGTGTCAAGTTCCAGGTTAATCTACAAAACATTAACATAACGGAAAACAGGTTTTGTTTTGGGTTTTAACAGTTTGTTTCCAATTGTTTTTCTTGCTTCTTTTTTCACATATGGATTCTAAAGATGTCAACAGATGTCCCTTTAATAAATAACTATGCCCATTGAATTTGTTACAACTTTCCCTCTCCAACTCATCTCTCAGCTTTTTTTGCATCTCCTTGCAATGTCTCCAAATCCAGAAGACATCTGTGTATACTCTAAGAATACTGAAGCAATTGAGAAAATCAGACAAGATACATTTTATGTTTTTATTGTTATTATTTTACAAAATAAATTGTGAAGAAAAACAGATTCTCATTATCCTGACATTTGAACTGAAG
This sequence comes from Aptenodytes patagonicus, assembly GCF_965638725.1. Lineage (NCBI taxonomy): Eukaryota > Metazoa > Chordata > Aves > Sphenisciformes > Spheniscidae > Aptenodytes > Aptenodytes patagonicus. The sequence goes on along the minus strand of NC_134952.1, from coordinate 35,466,949 downwards.
GATTATGATTACTTTTGTTTAGCACAAGAATTAATTTTTCTGTCATTTGGAAATACTGTAATATACATGATGGCATTATTTTCTGTATTTTAAAAATTGCATGTATAAGAAATATTTTACTATATGTACTTAAAAACTGATGTTCTGCTTCTTTAAGCATAATAGCATGATATTCTATAGCAATTTCAAAACTGTGTTATAAGTGGAGTTAAAATATTTTTCTGTCATGAGTTAAAAATAAACTCATGTTCATCTAATTGTGATCAGATTTTTTTGATGTGAAATCACATCAAAATCACATCACCACCACCACCACCACCCCCCCACCCCCCAGGAGTTCAATTACTAAGGCAGAGACTATTTGGGCATTGCTTGATTTGGGATAATTAAAAAAAAAATATAAAAAAGAAAAAACAACCAAATAAGACAGAACATTGCTGCCTGGAAAGGGCAGGTTCTGTGAGGATGGAAACTGCCTCTGGACTTGCTGTCTTATTTATAATCAGACTGGAAGAAGAACAGACTTGGCATTCTGGTCAAAATGGTGAACAATAACTTCTCAGAGCATGCCAGTCACTTTCAGGGTTCCCTTTTATTGCTTGATGTGGGTTATTTCCTTAGCTGTCTTTGTTCATAAATGCTAAAGGCATGTACACATTGTAATTACAGATTTATCAAATTTCTACAATTATGGTTCTGCACATTTCTCAAATAAATATTTAAATACTAGCTTCACTGCCAGAATACTCATTCAATAGCTCAGTGTAGCAAACCACCAGTTAGGTTTGATTATACAGAATAATTATATGGCATGAGCATTGAAATTAGAAATGCATAATGTAAAATGTGATGATTATTTCTAACATGGGACTAAATTGAATAAAAAAGACTTTACTGATCTGGAACAGATCTTAGTGTTGCATGATCTGGGTTGGCCTGATCTTTTTTCCATCTAGCAAAGCTTGAAAAAGCTAACAGTCTGCTCACCTCTTTGTTAAAAATCAGCCAAGTTACTTTTTACACACTAGATGTTTCTTCTTTTTATGTCAACACATAGCTACACAAAGCAGAAGCAGATGCCAGCACAGTTGAGACCTGAATTATCTAACAAGTATTTTAGCACTACAAAATGGTAATATTGATATTTGATGACAATATACAATCCAACACAAAATTTGATAAAGTAATTCCTGTGCCTTATGGCATTAGATTAGACATAATTTAGATGAAAAAAGCACCCACCACACAACAGAATTAAGGTTCAGAAACAGGGAGGAGCTAGGGGGGTCCACTTTACCTTTGGCACTCTGTCATCTTTTGTCACTTTGTCACTCTGTCTGGAACTATTATAAATAAAAGGAAAAAAACACCTTAAGTATAAGACCATTAATTATGAATACTTTTAGGCTTATTTCTGTCTGAAACTGATAATTTAAACTGAGAGGGAAGGATCAAAATTTTTTAGCAAAAAATGTAAGGTAGTTCATCTAATTGTGATCAGCTGTTGCATTCTAACTCATTTCAAATAGATACTAATACATTATCATTTTGTGTATCTTTTATTTCCTTTTAAGTAAAACGTAGTAACCAACAAGATAATTCAGCTCCTTTTGCAAAGTATGTGCCTTACGATATAGACGTAAGGCACAAACCTGCAAATATATATTTATCTGTATATCCTTATTCTTGAGAATGCTCTACAGAAGTAAAACTGTCCATAAAAGCATTTGTAGGATGAGGCCCTTTGGACGCTTTCTGATTTTTTTTTTTTTTCATAGACACAGCTAGTAATGCCACCTACAGTTAAGCTTGCTTGAGGCTTTCCATTAAAAGACTTCATTTTTAGTTACTTATAACTTTGCAAAGCTGATACTTTTGGTGGAAATTGTCTTTATCTTAGAGTACTTGTCAGCATTATTGGTTTCACCATGAAGAGTTCCACCATTTCTGATGGTATGACAGGTGATGTATACACTTTCTTGCCATTGAGAAGAGGAAAAAAATTAAAAGACCATAAACCCATAATACCATGTGCAATAATCTTGTTGAAAACCTCCAGCACTCCCCTGTTTCAGGTCAAATCTGAAGACTCCAGCTACACTGAACGTGCTATGAGGCAGAGAATTGTAATGTGAGAATTATGAAGTGGGAAGAGGAGGAAATTCAGTGAAAAATCAGAAGGCAACTGTGGCTGGAGAACAGGTTAGGCTGAGGACTGAAGCAGAGATGAAAGTGTAGACAACAACTAAGACAAAATGGTCAGCCTTAGAGAAATTTTTTATTAGACGTCCTTCTCCCTGAAACCTGAAATGGAGCATAAGCTTTCCAAGTTTTTTACTAAGACTTTCACTGTTTCCTTTCAGCAAATATATGTGAAACCTAAAACTAACAAATATGCCTGATCCATCCCTTTCCAGTTTCAGCCCACAGAAATGAGGATTTAGACCTGTCTAAGAAGATGTAATTATTTAAGGTGGTAGAACTTCATAGCATGGGTATAGATATTTCATTCCCACTGATAGAGTATGCAGGTTGGCTTTTCTTTAAAATTTAGGAAATTACAAATAGAAATCTATGGCTGAAGACCATAAAATATCCAAAATGAATACTCAATATATGATGTCGGGTGCACCTTCCTTGCTCCCAATTCCCTCCACCTGCATGTGCATGTGTGTTTCTCTAGGCTTACATTCCAAATATCCAAATAGAGATACAAACTACATTGCTTCTTAGTGTTGTGAAAACATTATCGCTGTTTCTCAAGACTGTGTGTACTATGGTGACTAGTGACAGAAAGCAAACACTTTTGTTTTCAAAAGCAGGCTTGAAATCTTCAGCAAAAAGTTTTAATCCACATTGAAAAGATCCTTGTGACCATATTCCATTCTCTATATTGAAAGGGACAAAGTTTGCAATTAGAGATTATATCATAATTCATGCAGTAATATTATTGCTTAATTTTTCCTTATTATTTTTCATGTTTGTCCTTATATATTTAACAGTCTTACAAAAAAGATTCGGAGGACTCAATAAAAACTTAATTTCTCTGTAGCAATTTCAGAATTTCAGAATGACATATTGAGGTAAATGACAGGGAATATTTTTTGATCCAAGTTAACATAATGAATGCTTAACAGATGCCCAAAAGAAAATGTTCCATATTGAAACAAATGGTGGCTTTGTTGACACAACACCAATTTACCAATTGACTTCAGTTTGACTTTATGAAACCAGTCTGTCACAATTTTACAGACAAGTGCAACCCGAGGCATGCTTCCTGTTGTGGTTTAACCTGGCAGGCAGCTAAACACCACACAGCCGTTCGCTTGCTTCCCCCCCCACCCCCAGTGGGATGGGGGAGAGAATCAGAAAAAAAAAAAAGTAAAATTCATGGCTTGAGATAAAGACAGTTTAATAGGACAGAAAAGGAAGGGAAAATAATAGTAATAATAATGATAAAAGAATATACAAAATAAGTGATGCACAATGCAATTGCTCACCACCTGCCGACTGATGCCGAGCCAGTCCCCGAACAGCGATCACTGTCCCCTGGCCAGCTTTCCCCCAGTTTATATACTAAGCATGACGTCATATGGTATGGAATATCCCTTTGGCCAATTTGGGTCAATTGTCCTGGCTGTGCCCCCTCCCAGCTTCTCACTGGCTGGGCATGGGAAGCTGGAAAGTCCTTGACTAGTGTAAGCACTGCTCAGCAACAACTAAAACATCAGTGTGTTATCAACATTATTCTCATCCTAAATCCAAAACAGAGCACTGTACCAGCTACTAGGAAGAAAATTAACTCTATCCCAGCCGAAACCAGGACAATAATAAATTAATAAACATAGAAGGTTACAGTCTTCACAGCTATAATATAACCTTCTTAATATTTGTATACAAGTTTGTACTTGTATCCATACTGGTAAGAACTTTCGACATCTATTATTATTAATATATATTAAGAGGTATTAAGAACCATGCCTATGGTCTTACTGTTTTCTTTACACTTGAGGCTGACCTGATAACTGAAGGTTTATGAGCTTTTTTTTCCCCTTAGGGCAACCTAACTCTTCATCTTTCCTTACAACTACTTTGCAACAGATAGGCAATGCCAGGCAGCCAGAAATGTGACTTCAAGGAAACAAAGCTTCCATTCCTTGCAAGTACCTCCCGATAACATCTTGGGGAGAGCTTCCAGGATATATCTTCCTTTTCAACTTGTCTGTGCAGGAAACAGTCCCTCAGCTGATTTGCTCAGAATTTCAAGGGATCCCAAACAAATAACCACTTCACTTGTTCATCCATGACCCATCAAGTCTAAGTGAGCATATGTTGCACAGATGTTTTATGCATGCACAGTACATCTGATGTATCTAAAATATGTCTAAACCTCAGCACTTTTGGACCCATGGTGCTTGCTGAACTCTAAGCCAAAGCAAATTTTTGGACATGCATTTTAACATGTATTGCGGCAGCAAAAAAGCCTAAGAAAAAATAGCAACTATTCTGTTTAGACATAAGTACAGACACCATGTACATCTGAAAAAAATACTGAAACTGAAGTAAAAAAAAAAAATTCAAAATGTATTCTAGGTTATTATTATTATTGGAATATAATGTCTGGTTAATGGCTAGTTGTTCAGAACATATATATAACCATAGGAAACAAAACAAAATGTGAAAGGGGAAGACAGATAGTCTATAAACAATGTTGGTCTTAAGGCAACCTTTCCTTAATGCTTTAGGTCACTGTTTGTCTGAAAGACTGGTGACTAGTTGAGACACTTTCATGAAAAAAAAAACCAACAACCCACCTTAAAAATATCTAAAGGCACTGAAAAAGATAAATAAGTAAATAAAACGCTATTTTTCTGAGGTTGGTCAAAATGCCAAATTTGGATCAACGAACACATTCTTGCCTCAACTAAATGGGATGTTTACTGAGCCCTCTAGCAGCAGCACTCTGGAAACTCAATTATTAATGAGATGTGGTAAATCTTATGTGCCTGAAAACTCTCCATATTTAATTTACTGGTGCCTTCCTAATCCATCTTGCTATACTAGCAAGGGAATAAATCCAATGATCCAAACGGTGTTTCTTCCCCATGTCTGATTTCAGTGAATCTGTGTTCTTCATGCTGATGATCACTGAAGGGATTATCCATTAATCAGGACCATATAAATATGCACAGATATAAATATCCATAAATGATAGGCTTATTTTTTCAGAATGTGTAATATGTAATTCCTAATCAGTCAGTGAATAGAGAAGTTCACTAAAATTTAAACATGAACAGAAGTAAAATCTTCATAGGGTTTTTCTGTTTATTTGTTTGTTCATTCTTGTTAATCACCCTAAAATCAATTTGTAAGTTGACCATATTTCTTTACTGAAGCAAAGTAACAATTACAGGAGGCTTACAGTGCTATGAGAAGGTATAAAGTTTCTGAACATTTCAGTATGTGTTGAATAAACTGTGAAACTGTTAATAATGAATATATAAAGAACATTAAATTTTTAACATATCACGCGTGAATCATATTTTTAGTGTCTGTATCTCATTAAGACTGATCAATGCAATATTACTCTACATTACCCTTAATTGTTTGTAATCACTCATTTATAAATAAGATTTGAAATTCAAAGGACTTATTTTGTTCATAGATAAACCACATTGTGCTGAAATACCTTTGCTCCTTATCACCCCATCTTTCCCTTTGAAACTCTGTCACAGTCAAAGTTTGCTACTTCAGCTGGAGTCATTCCTCTGTTTAGCTATGTCATGGTCACCTTGGGAAAGACTATTGCCGTTCATGGATAGATTACTGAGATATCAAAAGCTATGATAATTTGCATTAAGAGGCACTGTTTGTGACACACCTACAAACACATGGTTTTCCAGAAGTGTTCTGGCTGATTACTGTCTCCCAGGTAGAACTGTTTTCTGACATATGCAATGAAATCCAAATGGTGTGAGATCAGACAGTACACAGAACTTTTCCAGCACATATTACCACACTTGGGATAAGCTGGGACACTTAGGTGGGCTTCTCTCGGTGTAACAGAGGCGCAGGCTGAATGTTTTCATTCAGGGTTCCTATTTCTATAAATAGATTCTTCTGTCCACTTTTAATCATTAGAAGCTCATTCACCAAGACTTTCTGTTTTGTGGAGGCATTTGGAAAAAAGTTGGGTAAAGATTGTGGTACACCCAAATAACTACAGATATTTTTTTTTTGTCCCAAAAAGGAATTTGTTGTGGGAAAAAAAATGAAGTGCTTGAATTTTTTTCTATATTGCAAATCTGGCATACAAAATGTTATTCTCAGTAAAGTGGACTTTTAAAAACTGGGAAATGCTTTGAAAGTGTATTTTTTTTTTTTTCTAAATCACTTCCACACTAGATAAAGTGGATGGTTCTCCTTGACTTTACTGTAAGAAAAGATTTTTTCATATGCTTATACATCTGTGCCTATGTTATGCCATGAATGTTGGTTAAAAGAGAAGTCACTTACAGGCAAGGAATGAGGCATGGCAAATTGCTGGTAAGGGCACAACACCTTTCGGAAGAAGAAAGAAAAAGGAAAGAACAGTGTGAAATATTTAATAGAGGAGATTCCATTGCTATACAATTAAAGTCACTGTAGTAAAAGTCATTTAAAATTGTATTCTGAGAGATAGCTTTCAATTCTTAAACAACAGAATCAAATTTTGACAAACCCAGAAGTGAAACAATATTATTATAACGAAATAATGGTTTCTATAAGCTGTATGTGACACAGCATCTATGAAATCTTGTCAAAGCTATCTCAAAGGCTCATAAGTACAAAATAGTAGTATCACAAAATATCTAATACTTACTGTTCTTTATGGGTAAGTACCTAACTGCACAACTAAGAAAAAACTTTGACATTCTGTATAACTCAAGGCTACAAGAAAAGTGTATTACATTTTCTTTCATGTGATAAATCTAGGATCCTAACTTCAGCTCTTCCAATACTGTGGAGTAGAAGAGACCCAAAACTGGAGACCAGAGGTTTAGTGAGATGATTGAAAAAGCTCGAAAAGTATTCTCAGAAAGCTACTATGCTACACTTAATGTATATCTTTTCCTAAAAATTCTCTACTTGATGAAAGGAATAAAGAATTCAATTTTGACAACTCCAGATAATCATAGTACAGCTTTGTAGTTGTCAATGAGTTCACTTAAACCTCAAAAAAATGTAAAAAGACAAGATCTGCAGTATCAAGCTGAAAACTACATGAGAAGGCAAACAACTCAAGACAAAAGAAGAAAAGTCATAGTTCTTCATAAGGAAGAAAAAGAACACCCGTTGTCTTAGGTGACTAAAGGGAGTCGAAGGGGACTTAAGCGTCTAAAGTGGGTTTGTACTGAACCCTAAGGAAGTTACAGTCATTGCTCTAGAAGTGTCAGGGACAGATCAGAATAGAAAGGAAATGTGGTTATTTTTTTAACGTGTCATCAGCTGGGGAAATAAGATTTTATTATAGAGCCTGCTTAAATTTCGGTCTTATAAATTATCTTTTCCTCCAATTGTTCTACATAAGTGAACCTCAACAAAAGAGATCCCCCATTTGATGTAATATTACCATAAGCAGAGAAACAAATTGTTAAAACAGGATGGTAGTTAAAAACTATAATACTGGAGTTTTAAAGGTCTATTGAAAACATTGTCCAGTTTAAAATGTACATTCTTTATAGTTACTGTTTGATATCACACAAAATGTTATCCTATTGAATGAGACAGTATTGCTTCTTAATGATGAGCATACATTATTTAATGGCACATTTTTGTATTCATATGAGGCTGTGAGTTCGAGATCTGTTTACATTAGAGGTTGCCAACAGATAGTCAACACAACAGAGTTATTTTGTGGATCTAAGTCTGAACTGTCTGAAAATTCAAGCAAAATATCATGGAACAGTCAGCTCATGCACTGAGATTCTGCAATCCTTGCAAAGGTGGTACACTTGAGTTACTACATAACTTTCCTGTATCTATTGCAGAATTTGAAGAGTGTAATGCCATATTGAGCACAAACATGAAAGTACCTGACTGAGCATTATACAAGGAGAACCACTGAAACATTTACATAAAATGAAGTTTCATTTCTAATGCATAATGAGCTGCCCCTCAGACAACCAGCAATTCAAAACTCATTGTTCAAGCGCTGTGCAGATTTTTTTAAGCGCTTTTTAAATCAATAACCACAGTTTTCACATGAACTGCACTAAATCCTTTCCTCCTAGTCAGTCTGTCTCATTCTTCACAAATAGCTTAAACTGTAGAAAGTACTTTGCACCTGCTGTTAGGCAGAGTGTGTCTTGCAAATAAAACCTAAAATTATATTGCAATAGTCAGCTTCTGTAAATTAAGGTAATTCTGTTGGGCTTAGTGAAGTTTTACTGATTTACAGCTGCTAAGGTTCTGGCCCTGTGGTTTCTCCAATAATTACTGAGATGTTCAGTCTGCAGAGACAGAGATCTCGTTCTGCTTTTTGAGCATTTATTTGAATCTCTTATCTTCTTGTCATTTCAGAATGTTCTTGGCATATGAACCCAGACAAACACAGCAACTTAAAATTCAGTGAAAATTGTCTCCTATTTCACAATGATAATATCAAATAATGAACCAGCAAAAATTCACTAACAAATGTCTCTCAACTTGCACCATTTTTTTGTTGAATTAATCTGTTCTCTACATGTAGGAATAGCCAGTGGCAAATGCCTTAGTAAGATAAGATTTCCAGAGAAATGTTAATAGGCCAACAGATATCATTGGAAAAACAGACATACAAGGTTTTGTGAAGTAGAAGGTATGTTTAGAAAACAGGAGATTCAATTGACTGGAATGTGAGGGTTTTTTCCTGCCCATTCTCTCATTCTTCATTTTTCCTCTATTTCTTCTTTTATGATAAGTCCAAATGAAAGGAAGCTTTCTGGTTCTAACAGTCTTCAGCTTACCTACAATGGTCACTGTCTAGTTAGTCTTTCAGCTGAATACTAATGAGCATTTTCTGCCATTTTAAAGGTTTCAAGTATCCGCTGACTCTTTAGCAGTCTGAGAAAGAGATAACCAAGAAAACGTGCAAAAACAAAAAACATGCAAGAACCAGTCCAGGGTTAATTATATGACAGAACTGAGGTGGCTGAGCTCTGTGTAGTCTGTCCGCAAATAGACCGATGTATTTTTTCAGTTTGCCCTATGTAGTGGAAGTCTTCTTGTCCTTGCAGGAGATTTTCCTAGGAACTAAACCTAATCTGATGATTACAGATAAAAATGAAATAGTGAATGAAATGGAAAATGATATGGCAAAACAGTATTTTTGTTCCTATGCTGAAAATACTTGTCTTCTCATTAACAGACGAGATTTTTTTACTGTTTATCATTTAATTTACTCTCCTGTTAGGACTACAGCTATTACATCAGGGTACACAGAAGTAGGGACAGCTATGAAAAGGAATCCCATATAGAAACACATTAACATATAAACTTCAAGAATGATTGGTACATTATGCTATTACCCTTTTATTTTTAGGATAAGAAAACTTTCTGCTTAAGAAAACACAAACTAATCTAATCTCAAAAGACTAATGAATCGTTGTTTAAAATACACTGAGGAGTCTCAATTTGGCATCTGAAAAGAAGAAAAATTGCTTTGATTTTTTATCCCTTTTGATCTTTTATTTCTGCTGGTACTTTTCATATGCATTAAAAAAACTCCTATTTCTCAGTGAAATGACAGTAACGAAATGTCCAGCCATTTTTCAAAAGTAACACTGTTTCTATTACACCTATCATCAATAATAAGTGTATTGAGAATAGCGGGCAGGCAGAGCATTAAACTAGCTTAAAGATATATTAAGATGATGTCAAAGAGAATACAGGGGAGATAAGCCTTCTGAAGCTATACAGTAATAAGCCCCTGAAAAGAAATGAAAGTAGGGAAGAAAAAAAATCATTGTTACAAAATTCATTTTAACAGAGGAGGAAATAAAGAGATTGGAATTTAGTAAGTAGTAATAAATTGCTATGGGTGTAATTTGCCCATCAGAATAAGAACTGTGGAAGCCTCGTTAGTCCCCTGACACAGATGTCTGGGTAAGAAATAAGGAATGGAGTTCTATAACCGTGAAATTCTGTTGAACTGAATTCTTCACAGAACATCTTTGGGAAGGGTCAGTTCAAAGACAATACCAATTTTGGCATACAAAAAATTTGCAAAATATCCTGTGCTGTCTTTTACCTCAGAGAAACTGAAGAAAAGCTGCAGTAAGATGCCCAAAATCTGATTCCTCTTGGTATTTCTCTGCACGGAAGTATCTTTATTCAGGCTTTACATGTGTTTTAGAGAGAATGTCTCCGAGATCAGGTTAGAAACACAAGTCTGAGAAATCAAGCTTTAGAGCTTTCAGGAGCAGAGTATAGGGTAGAGTCTCCACGCCGGAACTGAGAGATGCCAGAATGCTGATGTGGAAGCAGGAAGGCAGTCGACACAAAGAGTGTAGCCCCAGGGGGCCAAAACCAGTGACAGACTCTGGTTCTGTTACTCTGAAGCTCTAGCAGGTCTGATTTTCCGAAGCTATCGCCTATACTCAAAGGCTCCAATGCCTAAAGCATTTTATGTTGCCCTTTTCACTGGGAGGGGGGTGAAGAAAAAGGAAATGAGGCTGTTACTAAGCCACTGTAAAATGTGAATTTTTGTTATTAGTACTTTGCTACAAATAATTTCCTGGCTGATCATTAGAAGATTGCTATGCATAAAAAAAAAAAAGACAATGACCAGAAAAGCAAAACACAACAGACGTCTTTGCAGACCTCTTTTAAAAATTAAATTGAAAAGGAATATAAATTTACAGGAAGTTTCTCTGTCACTTTGATTAATAGTGTTTGTGCTTGTATGTACTACCAATTCATTTGCTGAGGTCAGAGTGTCTATGAGGATGGTATTGTGCATACAGAAAACATCTGCTCTAAAGCGTGCTGATGTTTAGAAAACATTTGTAAAGATTTGCTCCCCGTGGACCTCTGTAGTTAACTACTTATGGATATTTGCAGTCCAGACTGCACGATAGTCCAGTCTGACAGAACCAAAAGGAGTGTGGGAGTCAAATTATCTATGTTCTGTGTAATTATAAAATTTCAGAGTAATTATTACAGTATTGCCAGCTCAGATCATTCAGAATTTCTTTCAGGCCATCCCCCATATTGTGTAGGTCTCAAAAACCTGCAATCCCAGTGCTTTCAACACTGCATTTGCAAATAATCTTCCTTCCAAAAAGGGTTGCACTAGTGTGACTCATTTTTATACAAAACTGCTTTTTGAACAACTTGCAAGCATGAAATAATAATACTTTTATTATTTGGTATTTAATATTGAAGAATATAAAAGTGCTAAAATAAACCATCAGATCACATAGATCTAGAGTTCTTAACCTTGCTAATGAATTTACTGTAAGTATGCAGCACTCAAATAGAAAAAAAAAAAAAGAGTGAGGTAATAATACTAGATATGAGTTAAAATTCTGGATCTGGTCTTAGCCATAGCAAAATCTGGTGCTCTACTGTTATTTTGGAAATGTAGATAAATTACTAAAATGGCCTCCCTAAAACCAATATCCATGAGTAAAGGCAGAACCTGCCACAGGATTTCTAAATTAGAAAATCTTCATTGGATCTGGAAGTGGTGTGGCAAATCTCAGTCTCCTTTGACTTCCACTTCCCTTTACAAGACTGAACTTTGAAGTCACAATATACAGAAGAAGAATTAGAAAGATCTCTTTCAAACTTATCAAGGGTTAAATTACAATTTATTTCCTTTTTAGTTTGGGAGTCAAATGGCATAAAAAAAAAGTCTGCCCTCCTCCATTATCAAAGTAAATTTCTGTTGTTTCTTCAACAGTATCATTTTCAGAGTCATGTGTTAAAATAATTAGAATCAACATCTCCCATTTTTAATTTGTTCATCTTCATTAATTTACATCCTGAAAAGGTAATTGAAGTAACTATATGAAATTCACGAGGCTTTGAGATAGACCCAGACAGAAGCCCATATCTGAGCAGTATAGAACATTTTTCTTTCAATGGACTTAGGAGTACTCGAGCATTAATATTTCCTGTTTTATTTAATCACTGCCTTTGAAGACCCCTAAACTCATTCTTATTTTAAATCTCAGTTCACAGAACATGGAATAAAGAATATTTTAGTCCAACCTTTCATACAATTTAATAGCCCTTCTGTCACCATCTTTGTAAAATTGCTTTACTATGGAGATACCAGTACATTGGTATACTACTCATTATACCAATAAAATAATTAGTCATGAATACTTAAGTGTTTAAGTGTAATATCAAGGTCTTGACAGTAAAGTGAAAAACAGTGCTTCCTAAAAATAAGCTCATTCTTTAGTGTCATCCTTACTACTGTATCTGGCCAGAGCCAATGTGTGTAGGATATTATGAACAATAAAACCTCTTTTATGTTGATAAAGTTTATTTTTAGTCTGGAGTTACATAGCTTTGTGATTTCACTTGACTCACCACTATGGACGAATGGGATGTAGCATTCTAGTGGAACTATGCACTCAATTTAATAATAAATCCTATCATTTTTATTCCAGACTGTCCATGGCATCACAGTTATTACAGCTTTCTGAAAAACAATGCAAGACAATAATAAAAAAAATTAGAAAAAGAAAAAGCAATTGTAAACAGATTTTTTCAAAGACTGATTATCCACTTTTGTAAACTTGCACATCCTACTGGGTATTGCAATCATACATATTTGGACACATATTTCACAGTTTGGTATAACTCATACAGATGAGGTCCTTTTATAAAATATGTACGTTTAGATTCTGAGGTCAGGAGTTCCCAGTCAGAACTGGGTTGGGCTTATTCTCAGACATTTCACTGTTTCAGCAAAGCCAAAATATTTTGCGGAAAAGCATACACATAGACAAAGATTTTAAGGGGAAGGTTTGTGAAGTCACATACCTCCAAGTCAGAGACACAGAGAAAGGAACAAAGGAATGAATAAAGGAAAAAAAAAAACAAAAACAAAAACAAATTTTGAAACTTGAAAGTTATCATTAAAAGGAAAAATCATTCTTAAGCCCTTTCTACCCATAAAAAAGCAGTAAAATATGTAATTAAACTTAAGTGTTTTTGTAGACTGAGCTTTGTTAAATAGAGAGTGAAAGTATAGAACCACATTGAATGCTGATATCAAAAAAGTAGTCAAGGACAGCTTAAATCTACATCAGAACTATTTCTGATGGTCACTTAAACATCAGGGATGTAAGAAAAGTTCATTTATAGCACATCAAAACTGTTCATTCTGAGTCATTATCTAATAAATTTAATTACTTAAGATTTTAGTTCAACTCCTCTAACATTTTCTGCCAGTTATAGTTTTATTGATTCTTAACTGAATCATTCAATGATTCAGTCATTGAATTCAGTCATATTCAATCATTGAATATCATAAGATATTCAAAATATCTTACATTCAATGAAATTTTCCCAGAATTAAACTAATTTACTTCAATTCATGCCCTAAATTTTATTTTGGTGGAATACTGAGATGCCAAGAATTTAGAGCCAAGGCCAGCTAAAGCTAAGATTCTCCAGAGCTTCAAATTAGAAAACTGCACACAGTTTGTGACCCTGGAGGCACAAGATCATGTCTCATTATTACTGGCAGTGAATCATTTTGCTGATAATTAATATCTGACCTACTGTTTTATTATATTTGACACATCTAGCTCATTCACTACCTACCAAACTACCACCACAGAAAGATTTGCCATACTACAGTGAGAACAAAAAGCAAATTCTTTTCATTTCAAATATTCCATCGGAGAAAAATATATGTTGCTTACAAATTCATACCAAGTTTTGACAGGAATCATGTGGGGTTATACAACAAGAAGAACAAATTACTAAGCATTTCTTTGAAAATATTTCGGTACATTGTAATAAGCCCATATCAACTGGTTTATCTTTGTATGGTAGCTGTTACTATTCACACGACAAATACCAGAAAAGAGATTGCAGAGTTATTAACCCTTTGAAGATTGATTTATTAAAAATATGGGAAAAGGCAGACAAAAAGGGCATTCAGCACATCTGAGAGCTTTTTTTCAGTCATGATACTATGAGATCATTCAGCCCCCTAAGGTAAAGATCTTCTCCCTGTGTCTCACTGTCCATTTACCCCTCCTTGCATTTATGTAATGGCTGTTACTCAGTTCTCACTCCTACAAGCTTTTGTTTTGCAGAGCTGCAGGTTTCCAGCCTCACATGAACACCGTTCATTTAGCGACCCCAGACAAATGCCCTCTCCCACTGCCTTTGTAATGGCAGTCAGTACTTTTGCAATGAGCTCATTTGCTTAGATTACCAGGTACAAATTTAGAAGCCTACACCTAACCATAGAAAAAAAAATCTGATGAAAATTAATTTGCTTCTTGCCTGATTTAATTTTGCTATGATTTTTCCTCACAATACTTTCATTCACCCCTTAGCTATCAAAGACAATCTAAATAATAGAAAAGTCTGCTTCTCATAGCAAGTATACGTGTGTATTATGCACAGACGCAAGGCAACCCACTTACTGAGATAAATATGTAGGTGCTTTACAATGAAAATTTTCTGAAGACCTGTTTGAGCATCAGTAAGTGTCACAGAAAATAAGGCTCTGCAACTAAAACAGTGCAATTCTTCAAGGGCAAATAAGCATACTTCTATAACAGGCCCGTGAGCAGGAATCAAAGGTGTGGGTAGAGATACTGTTGTAATTGCAGTTGAGCTGGGTTAGGAGACTGTTTTCCTAGGCTCTTACTATCCTTGTTCTCCTCCTATAACAAAAGAAGAATCCATTGCTTTGCCAAAATAACAATATATACGCAGTCACTCCCTCTGCCAGTTCTGTCAAACTGATTCATCAGGCTAGCGTGAATATTTTAACAGCATGGATGTTCTGGTTTCGCTTTAAAATATTATAATTTTGATAGAACTATCTCAGGGACCAATTACATGAACAGTTATGCTGAGGTGGGGTCACATCTGGATAAAGGACAGCAACAATCTGAGGGTAAACAGGGGTGGTAACTTTTTAACACATTTTGGCTGTAACCACTCCAGAACAATACGGCTGATCAAATATTAACCCGCAGTTCTGCCAGAACAGTTCACCAGTATTATTAATCCTGTGAAGCATAGTCCCTTTTATCCACCTGTCAATCAGAATCTTTACCCTTCACATTCAAGTAGCTAATTTATACGTGAGCCCTGGAGTAGATTTAAGTCCAAAATTGCCTATATAATCCAGTAAGCCACAAACCCAGGTAATTATCCAAAGTGCAAAAACATAAACCTTTATGGAAAATAACAGGCTTTGAACTTCATGCAACACTGCAAAATGAATAATACTCTCATGCTAATCTCAAATTCAGCTACTGTTTTACAGCCATCAGGATTTTAAAAAAGAAGCATCTTCATGGCAGTATGGATCTGTTAGGAGGAAGTTTGCGTTTACCTGGTTATACTCTATATGAGTATATTGATACTGTCTTCCCTCCAGTTCCATCACAATCTACAGACATGGAAGACTGACCAAAATCATCCTCCTAGCAAGATGTGGCCACAATTGACTATTTAGAGCCAAGAGCTAAGACCAACTCCTTTCCCTTAAAAACAGGAGCAGGAATACTATTTATCTATAAATGATCAATATGTAAATGTAGGTGTCAAATGGTAGGTAGATGAAGAAGTGATATTTAAAAAAAATGAGATGTGTTTATACTTTGTGAATTAACTCTAACAGGTTCATGAGGTAATTTGTCTCTTTTTGTTACACTTTTAATTATTTGTTACTTTCTACCCCTTTTTAACAACAGGCATTTAATTTCATTTTAATCTAGCCAGCTCATAGATTATGGGGCAGAGAAAGGTTTAACCAGCTACAAAGGATAAGATTTTTTTTTAGGAAACTTTTTAAGAAACCTGTGAATTTTGGAGTAATACAGATTTTATTATGAACATGTAATGATAAAATATTTCTTTTTTACATAATAGGGGTTTCTACATGAATCTAGCACACATGAAATCAAACCAATGCTCTGATTTGGATGACATTTTTCACCTAATGTAAATCACCCAGAAAAAAAAGTAAGTATAAGAAGTCTCTGAATTAGAGCATGAACCTGAGATACTTTTAATTTCCTGTAGTGCTGAACTTCTGTAGCCATTAACCTAGGTTGTGGATGTTAAGATATTCAGTAACTCTGCAGTATAAGTTCAATTATCTGCATTGGGGTATACTGGATAAGATGTTGCAGCTGACAATTTTGACTTCTTTTTCTGCATCAATAACATATGAATAAAATATATTTATTGCAGAAGAATATAATAATCTATTTAGTGATATCACTGAAGTGCTTTGGTAATAAAATGTGCAATATACAAATGCTATCTAGGGAATATATTTTTATCAATAATAATATACAGTCATTGTACAGTGTAATCAATTTTTATTCCATTTTAAATCACTGATTGTTTTCTGTCTGTTTTTAACAAAAAAAAAAAAATTCATTAAGTTACTGTCAAAATTTGAAAAAAGCTGAAACTTTCCTTTTCTTAGCAAGATAATCAGTGTCCACGGCTTTTATTAGCATGATCAAAGCCTTCACATTTATTTCCTTTGAAGTATATTTCATATAAGAAAAGGCTGGCACTGACCACATTCAAAACCTATGATGGAAGTGGCTGAGCATGTAAATTTTCAAGACTAACTACCACCACAGGTCTGTCAAATCCACAGTACGGGTTTGGCACTCCAACAGAGAGAGCAGAAATGTTAGTTGGATGTCAGTGAGGCAAGAGGTGGCTTCCCAAATCTTTTCCAAATTTAAGCTTTCATTCAGTAGTGATTATTTGCCCAAGTCAGTTCAGCTATCCATAGTGGTTTCCAGATGACTAAAATATAAGGAAGATTTTTTTTTCTAAGGAGAAAATTCTCTTGAAATTTAGTTAAGCTAGGATGTCCTATTTTTAGCTTCAGACTCTGCAAACTGTTTATTTCTCCCTTGTTTCCTATTCCTGTCACCAATAAATGATCCTGCTAGATTTATTTCTCCGTCCTTGACCTTGTTTTAATTGATAGAGTGGAATATTCCCTCTCCTGCTGACTTGCCAGTAGCTTTGTGTGTGAATTCTGCATTTTAGCCATTCCCAATCTTATTTCATTATTAATGTAAATTCATTTATTACAATTTATCAGCTATTTACAATGCTGTCCATTGACTGGGAGTGGCATAAAGAGTTAGGACTTTGAAGCAGATTAGGAAAAAAAAACAAGACTTGGTTGCATATATCAACAGGAAAAAATAGAGGATTAAAAAGAGTCTTCCTCAATTTATTAGAGTGGATGGAAATTGTTCTTGATATGTGAACACCCTCTCTTATTCCAGCGTAACAAGGTACCTGTCTTGTCAGAAGGAAGTTCCTAAATATGATTTCAAAGACAGGAGTTCAAAGGGAGCTAAATTTATTTCTGAACTGTGTATAAAATAAAATCCTGTCAGGGTGAGACATAGCTCTGGAGTTCATGTTAAAGAAAATGCCATAGCACGTGATACTGGTGGAGCAAGCACAGCCAGCATCTCCATTTTCACTGAGATCTTGTACTCTCCAATATTTGCAGCGCAGTTCAGCTGCACAGCTGAGGTGAATGCATGGGATGGCTCATTTCTCACATTCACCAAAGAGGTGGTTTTCCAGCCTCTCACTTAGCACTGCTAAGTAATCTTCAAATTGGTTTCTGAAGCAGCCAAGTTAATGACATTTCATATGGCTTTTTGGTGACAAAGGTACCTTTTTCTTACTCTGGAAGCATCAACACTGATTTTTTTTTTTTTGTCACCATTCTCCGAGCATCCTCCTCAGTAATCAGTTTCCGTGAAAGCATCTGTTAAACATTAAAACAGAAGTTTCTGGCATCATCCATTTCCTCTTTCATGACCAGACTATGTGCTCTGGTATAAACTATATGGTACAGCCTAAGAGTAAATAAAAATAAGTATCTTTCTAGCCCACTTAGATGCTGCTGCTTTGTAAAGGCATATTACAATACACAGACCAAAGGCAACTTTGCAAAACAGTACATTTTTTTCAAGACTTTTTTGTTTTGTGGTTGGTAGATCATCCACATCTGAGCGAGAGAAGGTGAGGCTGTTTTCTTTTGCTATTATCTAGCCACTTTGTTTTCTAACCTATACATGTTTTTTTAATTAGGGCATCAGTAATGCTCATCCCAAAGAGTGGTTTTAATGGCTGAATGCTACTGTATGCTTTATAGTTAAAGTCACTGATAAACTAAAACTGACAACTCTCTCTCTCTTTTTAATGTCAGTTTAGCATTAAAAAAAATCTAATTAAAAGTGGTAATGCATCATTAATATGCTTCCCTTTAACTAGAGCCTGGGATTTGAAGCTGAAAGTTGATTTTGAAGCTGTTTGTCTTTTAACTAATTCCTCCCCTTTCCTCTTTTCCCAGTTTGTGGTAGGAAACAGAAATGCATCTGGACCTAAAATAATTCTGCCACACAGTATTTTCAGAGAGAGTGTGATATGAAGCCTATCAAATTTAATCTTGTATACAAAGCATTATGCAGTGATCCTTTACTCCAGGTGAAATTAATGAGATGTGGGCTGCCTACAGGCACTGCCCAAAGGAGATGTCCATGTAATGGCTATGGAGGTTCTGGGAAAGTGGAGCCACCGGATTACAGCTGATGGCTCCAGAAAACTTTGCTCTGGTGAGTTTGGGGCCCTGTGCAAGGCAGGAGGGCTCTGGGATCTGCTGATGGAAGGACTTGATAAGCAATGGCCCAATCCTGTAACAGATGTATACTCAAACTGATGTAATGTTTTCAGCTGTGTGTTGGGCTGGGACAAGGCCTGAAATTTTTAATACAAGGTCAGATTATTATGCTGTTAAACCCAATAATCTAGCCTGTAGAGACAAGGAGTGGAGACTGTAATGGATAGATGCTCAGACTGTTGTAACCTTTTCAGTTTTGCAGTTTGCAGAGGCAAGGGGTGAAGTTTGTAACAGATACATGATACACAATCTTTTTTTTATAATGTTTGCCTCAATAGCCTTCTCTGCAGGGGGGAGGGATGGAGTTTTACTGAATGTATGCACATGGTCTTACAATGTCAATCCTATTGTCCAGATGGAAGGACAGAGTTTGTAATGTATGCATGCTAAGGTTGTGATGATGTTAAAAGTAGACTTTATAATGGACATACATTCACACAGTGTTTTGCCGAAGCAAGGGGTGAAATGTATTAGACATAACTGGCAGGGTTTGGGCAGCAGTAGGCTGCCGGGTGCCCTGTGTGGGAGGAGGCTGTGTCCTCCCCTGTGCCACATCCAGCCACCTCTGACATGGGTGGAATGACCCATTGCATACCAAAACTGCCACCAGCCAGAGAAGCACATGGTGCCTCTGCTCAAACTTTTTTCAGAAAGGACAGTAGACACACATGGGGAGGCACAAAGGAGACACATGGAAGGGGATGTTGTGGGGAAACAGCTGGAGACACAGTCATGGAAAAAAAATTGCACAGCTGCTGGGGGACTGCAGCCCTTGGAGGACCCACACCAGAGCAGGGGAGCAGTAAGAAGCAAGGATCAATGGAGGAAAATTAGTAAGAAGCAAGGAATGGAAGAAATAAACCATTATGCGCTGACCCTAACCTCCTACGCTGCCTGTCACCTCACCGAGGGAATTGGGACAGATGAAGAGTAACATGTGGTGAACAAGTGAAGCTGAGACATAGAAGAGGGGATGAAAGGTGTTTCCTTAAATGTTTTATTTAATTGTTTGCCTTCTCTTTTTTTCCCCAATACGTGAATCAGTAATTAAAAATACATGGTAATTGACAATAACTTATATTAAATTAAATTCCCTGGGTTGAGGCTCAGCTCTCAACAGATGTTACAAACACAGACTAGAAACAATCCCCAGCTATAAAAACAATTAACACAACATCTATATGCGGTGCCCTTCAGTGTTAGATTAAAATTTTCAGAAGAGAAAAACTTTTCAAAAGTTACCTAAAATTCTCACATATTCACTCTTTCATTTTAATACATATCACTTTCAAGCAACCATACATTAGTTAAGAATTTAAAACCACTTAAGTGGATAACTTATGGTAATGTTGATTTGAATTCCTTTACTCCATTATCACAGAGACGTGAATTTATCCAAAAGAACTAGCCTAAGGGAGGAAAAAAGTAAAAGAAAGGAAAAAAATGGTAAGGCAAACCAGATAACTTCATAGTGAGTGACCTGAAAAGTTCAATTTTTAAGCCAGCCCAAAATAATTTTGTAACAGAAGCAAATATTTCTTTTAATTACACAGAAATGTTCTTTTTGAGAGTCACTTATACAACCTTTCAGAACTAATAAAATTCTTTTAACTGTTTGACTATTACACTACCAGAGAATGTAAAGAACATCTCTAAAACAGTATAATCCAATCTAAAAAGGGAAAAATACAGACAGAGGAGGACTTACTTTGTGTAGAGAGAAGTGGCCTACATGAAACCTTCATTCCAATTGGCCTAATTCTTGAGTGAAAAAGTTGCATTAATGAAATGCATTTCCCCAGTGCTCAGGGTAATTCAAATCAAAGGATTAAAATTTACCATATCAAGCAGGACATTTAGGTAATTGGACTTTGCACAGTGAGTCAGTGCTCTGTGTTCAAACTTAACTATCTTCAAAGGGGCATTATAAGGATAAAGGCATAATTTTTGTACAATGCTTAGTAATGTGTTGGTGATGAGAAACATTAGTTAGTGCTACTTTGCCTAAGTAAATGGTTAAATTAAAATATATCAGTTACACCACAGATGTAGTTTAAGACCTGTACCTATCTGCATGAGATAACATGAGATTTTGCTCCTCAGAATTGTCCCCATGGCAGAACAGTCACTGATTCCCTGTAAAGATACTCAGTTTTCCTTCTGGCTCTAAGCCCAAGCTGCTATAAAAGGGCCAGGATATAAGAAAAGGAAAAGCTGGTGCCACAGTTCTCAGGCCTCTCACTTGTGACAGTGCTAGGCAGCCAAATATGACCTTATACTGAGAGCTAATAAAAACGACACAAATTACCTCAGGAATTTTTAGACATTAAGAGCCAGAAGACCTTGACTTTTGCATGTTATATTCAATTTTAAGACATCAGGGTTAGAGTGCTACACTATTTCATTGGCAAATTACCATTAAAAATACATATTTTAAGAACAGTTACCTTTTGGTTTTGTGCCTGATTCTTAACGCTCAATAGTTAATATTAAAAATACTCCAGGCAAAGCCTAAGGCTATTTTTCCACTGGTAGTTTTTAATTATTTTCTTTACCAATATGTATTAATAAGTAGGTTGTAAGCAAAAGGAATTTAGCTTTGTTTCAATTAAAAAAAACAGAAACCAAATAGCATGACACGTGTTCTTTACCATTTTGTTTTCATGAAACATTTAAAAGGAAGACAAATTCACACAATGCTTCATCTTTGCTGAAAACCTATCTATAAACAAGATATATCTTAGTGTTAAAACTTGGGTTATATTTGTAAATCAACTCTGTTTCCGCTGTGAATCACCAGTATTGTCATTCTGTGGCTCACCTTGAGGAACTTTTTGAAAACCTACTCAGCTATCCAAAAGCAGAAATGTTCTGCAGGGCTATTAAAACCTTCAAAAATAGGATGTTTTCTTAGCAAAAATATTGAAATCTCTGGGGTTTTTCTAGGATATGTGAACATTTCCCAGAATGCAGTTTAATAAGATGGTCACTGTGATGCTCTGCTTAAAATCCAAGCATAGGTATTGTACCTTCAATTATGCAGTCAAAGATGCTAATGGGGAAGAGAGGAACATATTTGCAATCAGAAACTGAGTATTTCATGCTATCATGAATATCTAAATAAGCTAGATGAAATTCATCTGATGTAATCTAATTTTGTTCAAAGCAGTTGCTAATTATTTTAAAACCTATCTTTTCTGTACTTGGTAAAAATATTTTATCATTATTTGAGGCATCAGATCTTTGCCCACAAAAGCCATTTTTAACTAAAATATCAAGAATTGTGGGGTTTTTTAAAGAACAAAACAGAGCAAATACAGAGTTTTTCTACAGCTTTAGGCAGAGGCTTGGATTTAAAAACCAGAACCTTAATAGCTGGGAGGTCCTATGGCAGTGTTTGCACTGTGGCATGGAACTATTCCCATGGCACGTCCAGTGCTAAAATAGCTACCCTTCCATACTGAGTTCTCCCCGGATAAAGCTCAGATATCCCCAATGTTTTGTTTTAAGCACACTTCAAAAGGTATTTAGCTGCCTCGAGTATAGTTTTGGGACCTCCATGAAGTCCATTTGTCCTTGTGGTGATTGCACCAAGCAGACAACAAAAGTCATTTGTAAGGGGAGCTCTGGCTGGCTTTGAAGTTGCCCCACACAAAGGCAGATAGCGTTTGTAGGAATTAGTCTGCAGAAAGCAATCTGCACTTTGCAGTCGTAATGGATGGAAAGGTTTCTGTGGAAAGCAGCCTGGCATTTGGAGAACTAGAAAGCAAAAACTAAAAATATTTAAAAGTGACTAACGCTCCATTAGTGAAGCACTCTGTAAATAGCAAGTGACATTCCTCAGCCCCAGAGTACTGTGGTCTAAATAGGTAAAGCAGTCAAAGGGTGCAAGAAAGGAAACACTATTATCCTTGCTTTAGATATTAGGAATTAAAGTACATAAAGATCAAGCAACCTGTCCAAGGTCAAACAAAAATGGTCTAGCAAAGACGGAGACTGGATATAGTTTTCATATTCCTGGTCTAACCCTTAAAATATAAAGTCATTCTAACTTCTAAAATACTTAAACACAGTAAAGTCAGTTGTAATTGTTTGATTGCTTTTGTTTTTCTTAAAGGCAAAAGATCTCAAAACCTGCTAGGCTTTTGCATGATGTAAGATCACAATATTTAGTGTTTATTATCATTACCAAAAATGAAAAGCTATGAGAAACAAGAGGAGTCAGGAGTCTGCTTGGTTGTCTTCAATTTAGCTTGTGGGAAAAGAAGACTTAAGGAAACTGTAGGAGTTTTACTCCACAGGTCAAACTGTTGCAGTGGATAACCGGCGTAACGAGGTATGGAAGAGAGTGTTCTGCAGGGAATACAGTCACATAAATAATAACAAAGTGTTTAATTAGTGTCTAATATGCAACAAACAAGAAAGAGGTGAGATCTTGGCCTGACTTTCTGAGTGTAAATACCTTTGGCGATTCATTTATAACAGCTGATTAACCAATCACACTTTTTCTTTTACAGACTTAAACTAAGTTGGTTTTGTTTTGGCTTAGTCTCTTGTTTTAAAACCAGAAAAGAGATTTGAAGAAAACTTGTTATTTGTTTCATTTTGTTGTGTATTATCAAAACCTGTTCTGATACACACAGAAGAAGCATCATTAAGTTCCTTTATCTAACTCATGTAGGTGACATATTTCCAATTATAGCCCCAGAGTTAAATAATATGGGAATAATTCCTCTTTGCGCCACTGCAATAACACTAAAGCAAAGGAGCAGAACTACCATTCAGCCCTGGGTAAATATTACTCAGCTCTGTGCTTTGCAAAAGACCTAGTCTTGTATTTCTGTGCATTGTCTGCCATCTCCTCTACTTAAAAAAATATCTGTTTCAACAGTCAAGCAGGTAGAATAGTGAACATACTCTTTTACAGTTCAGAGTATAAAAACAATCTTGCAATGTTAAAAAATAAATGTGTTCTGTAAGTACAACTTTGCCCTTTTTTACAAAGCAACTTCTCATTTCTCGTAACAGACTCTAAGAGGAATGTAATGGTATTGACTGAATTAAATATTGCCTAGCCCTGAGATGAGTGCAGCCATCTCATGGAGATGCCTTCTCCATTCCTGCAGGCTATTGCACATCATGGCTTGTGGGTTGTTAGCATCTTATAGATTCAGTCTGTTGCAGAGAGTAATAAGACACCTTTCTTCAAACTACTGCATGTTTTCTTTTGTCCACCTTTTATTCACTGAATGTTGGGCAGTGAATAACCAAGGTTTCTACTGACATGGAAAAATACGAAACAAATTCTCTGTTTAAGACAAGTCTATTCAGCAGTGCAGTGGATATAACTCTGAACTAATTTGAATAAAATAAATTGAAAAGTAGACAGATTCAGGTACTGCTCACAAAAGCATACTACTCCAAATGAATTAATTTATTTTCTGGAGTGTAGACTCACCCTGAGAGGCTGTTTTAGGGTCACTTAAAGCACCTGGCAAGCAGCATGGCGAAGTCACAATGTTGCTTGGCATTACAGAGCTTATGGCCTTGCAATAAAAATCTTGCTCTGATTTCTTCACACCGGAGCCTGCATGGTGCCTTCGGTGATTTGATCTTGTTCCATGGGTTTCTTGCTTCTGCCACCCTGTTCACATAAACACAGAGTGAGACTTTTAGATTCATATTAATAATGAAACAGCAGAATATGGAGGAAAGGAGCATTCTCTAGACACAGTGTCCCACACCAACACTAGGTAGGATGAAATATGATCAAAGTGTAAATATGAAAGAGAACAATAACCAGGTAGTGAACATTGTTTCCCACTAATTACAGTCATAAGTAATCTGTGATGTGCCAGGGCAGGAAAATGTCTTCCATGGGATATGTATACTTGTTAGCAAGCAAGTGTTAACCCAGCATAATGAGTCTCGCTTTAAGCTGTTGCTGGAAGCCCCGTGCTGTTACCCATATGCTGGATGCCTCCCATAAAAATGTTGATTGTGAACTTTACTGTTCCAGGAACCTTTGGGATTTTATGGTTTTCTCAGCTATAAGGCACAATTTGGCCTCACTATGGAATTTTCTGAAGCGGACACAAGAGAAGAAGCAACTAAGGACTAAGTGTAATTTTCATGATTGTACATTCAGAGTCATTCCATTGACTTCACTAGGCCTATCTTGGCTAAAACCAGAATTTTATTAGCAGCTTTTACAGACACAGCAATTACTAGTATCTGCAGCACAGATCCTAGTTACAGAAACTAAGATCTACCTCTAGAACACCCCGCTGTGAGTGAAAAATTGGGGTAAATGCTTGATTCCAGTCAAGCCAATAGGCTCTATGCCAGTGGTTTTAGGGGAGCCAAGTTTTTACTTCTGGACTGTAATAATCATTAACATGATTCTAGTTTGCAAAGGAGTAAGACTTTATTCCATTTAAGTGTTATTATTTTGAAAATGAGATTCTTAACTGTCAGGTCACATTTTATTATTTCTCTGTATTTCATTTAATATTATTATTATTACGTTATAACATAAATAAGGCTTTTCTTTTTTGCTCTTTCTACCCTTCAGGTGATATTTGTTCTTTTACCTTCTCTTCTCTAATCATCACCTACCATAGATACACATAATTACTTCTGTAATCTTTGCTCATCAGACAATACCTCTGTCATATACACATACCATCAGTTCTTCTCTGAACTTCCTGCAGAGTTAAAATGCATGTGCCATAATAGGAGAGCAAAATTTAACTGTAACATAATTTTTTTTGAAATTAAACACATTGTCACCCTATTCTCTATTCTACAGTTGTAGGTTGCACTGTTAGTCTTGTTTTAGCTTTTTTTTAGCTCTTTTTCTTTGTTTTTAGCTTTTGATGGTGACTTTTTTCAGAATTATGAGTTTACAAGGTACCTTATTTTTGACCTCATTCATTTGCTTTAGTTTTTGCACCCCCAACCTTCTTCCAG
Source organism: Aptenodytes patagonicus (assembly GCF_965638725.1). NCBI lineage: Eukaryota > Metazoa > Chordata > Aves > Sphenisciformes > Spheniscidae > Aptenodytes > Aptenodytes patagonicus. The sequence continues at coordinate 35,441,067 of NC_134952.1, read as the reverse complement.
CGTTATTGATGACTTTGCTACATACATCTGTGTTAAAAGAATTAGATATCTGAGGCCAAACAAGCTTTTCATTCCCACTCACCATTTTTTATACCTTTACTTCTTTTCATTCAGTACTTGGCAATACTGAGATACAGGAAAAATTTGAACCTAAAGCTGGTTGGGATGCACAGAACTAATTCATCTGTTGTAAAATGATTCTGATTTTCTGGGTTTAATCTCACTTTGTGTATCATGATAATAATGTCCATAGCTATGCAGCAAGTACACTCGAAGAGAGGTTCTGATATCTAACAGGCTGCAGATCCTGAAAAGTATGATGACTTTGTCAGATAAACCAAGTTCAAGTGTGTTTAAGTTACTCATTTAAGTATTTGTTGAGAGTAGTTTCTCTTTTTCTATAGAAGTACGTGTGTAATTATTCTCAACTGTAAAGCATTTATCAATTTATGAAAAAAAAAAAAGCATCGTTTTAACAGTCTATGGGCTCTCTGTGGTACATTTCATAGCTGGCCAATTGCCCAATATTGTTCTCTGAGAAACTTTTAAGTGGGAGAATAGCAGCCAGTAGCAAATAAAACTTGTATATCTGGAACTCCCATAGGGAAAACAACACATATAAAAAAATTCTGGTGATGTTGAAATGTCGATCATCAATGTTCATTTTCAGAAACAATATGTTATGCTTACTCTTTAATTATTTAGAAAACAGTAGCCAAACAAGCATGTAAAATAAGAAAATTAATTGTGTTGTGTTTTCTGCTAGAGTAGGAATTCCTGTACTTTGAAACTACTTCCACTTACTTGTTGCCCTTCTGAAAAAAATGCTTTAGTGGTGAGCTGAAGACTACAGTGAGTGTGAAAAAAAATTATTTTTACATAAATATTGCTATAATTTCTATCTTTATTTTTTCCCAGAAAGACGCACAGGTTTGTGCTGATTTCTTCATATAGAAACAATAATATTGCCAGGCTGGGCATAACACTGATTTCTATGATCCAATACAATCTCCATAACTGGTTTTGCATCAAGTATAAATGGAGATAATGAAGTGAACAATAAAATAACTTCTCAGACTGACTGGTAACTGTCTGGTACACAGAAGTTGTGCCTTAGGTTTTAACAAGTATTTCCTGTTTCATGTATTAGTTTAAATCTAAAGGGAATTCTTAAATCTATTGTTTCACAAAGGTTTTTTAGAGACCGGCTGGTTTACCCTGGTACAGTACGAACCGTACCAAACCTTTTGGTTGTACAGGGAGTGCCATTCTGTCTAGCTCAGTCACCAAGAGACAGATGTCTTGGCTCTGTTTCCCTTGGCTTCTCACTCCAAGCACACTGCTAAAACAGAATGTTTACCAAAAACCTTCACCTTTTTGCCTGGCAAGCCCCAGAGGGCTGCTGCTCTAGATTCACGTGTCTGGAGGAATGGGCTGGCCATCAGCTTTCTGTCCATGCAGATAAGTAAAGATGATTTTTTTTTACCTTACTACTCCCCCTTAAAACCCGAACTGTGAGGTTTTCATCTAGATCTGTCAATAACCTACAAAATAGATAATATTTTTGGTATGTAATGCCAACAACACACACCTATCAGATTACATAGCCAAATAAATAATGCCTGATGGTGTTTCAGTCACCACTCAAGTCTTCTTTAGGATCCATTTGAAAAAATTTCACTGCTGAGAGAGCATAGCAGAAAAATACATCACTTCTGTTACAGGAAGCAGTGGAGAAATGTGCCTCCATTGGCCTTACTGACCAGAATATCCATCCAAAATCCAGGTTTATTAGGCTTCTTTAGGGTGGTGAAATCATACCTGCCTGTTTCACCATAACAGTATAACAAAGATTTCAAATTTAATCCATTAAGAGAGTCTGAGATGGAATAGGAATATGTAATCCAATAGGGAAGGTATTTCACCAGTGAAGCCTCCCACATTGTATATTTTAGCCAACATATTTATTCATTTTATGTAAGCGATTCTAGGAACATGGACTGAAATCTAGAACTCCTTCCTTCTAGGAAGTTTTCTCATGACAGAGTAACAAAAATCTTTTCTTATTTGTTTTCTTTTTGCTCCCTGAAGCTATGTAGAAAATAATGCAACAGAAATTGTCTTTCTATTTTCATAGCTTGGGAAGCCAAAGAAATGACCTAATTATCTTGCTTAGGAAAGCACTGAAGTCAGCAACCCAACTTTTTGGATGTTAACAGCAAATATTTGCCTTTTACATATGAGATATTACACAGCCCTCCCTCTCCAATTATGTTTTAACAGAATAAAATAAGGCAAATACCAGGGCAGTGTAGCGGGAAATGCAGTAAAAGATGTTGATCTTTGAATTCCAGTTTTACCTAAGCACTATACCACTCTTTAAAGAGGAGCACTGTGTCACATCACCATATCTTAAACAGTGAACAGCACTAAATCAACACGTTTTAAGGGAAAAAATGGCATTCTGAATACAAGTAGGATTTTTAAAAGGCAGCTTGTGCCTCTGAAAAAGACAAGCTGTTTGTGCTGGGACAAGCCACTCTCCCATTATGCTATAGAGGTGAGGTAAAGTCCAGTGAGAGGTAGGTTTCAGGTATGCCTTCCCTCAGGCATCCCCTATGCACCTTTCCTTGGTGTCACAAAACTGGTACCTTGGCTTCTAGGAAACCCATTCCTAAGTGTTAACTCCTTCTCCTCCGTGTTCAGTGAACTGAGTTAGCCAGCTCTTCTCAGTGTATCCACTTCAAAGCCAGAATACGTTATCCCCTTTGTGTATATGAACTCAAGTAGCTAAAAAAACCCCAAAAGTACAGATGCAGAAACACAATCATGGTGTTGTTTTGTTTGGTCTTTTTTTTAGTATTGAAGTTTTAAATTCATGTCTTTTTATGATAACAAACATAAAATAACTTGATAATTGAAAGAATAAACCAGTTTCCTCCTTGGTGTCTATGTACTTATAGCACATCCTGACCACTAAATTGAGACAAAAAGAAGAGGACAAAAAGTTACGAAATAAAATGAAAGAAGATAGCAAAAATAAAATAAAAATTTCTGCATTTTGCCTGAAGGACTATATTGTCTGTGCCAGTAGGAGCGCTGAGGGGGTTATAGACTATAAATCCTTTTACTTCAGGGAAAGAGCCATCTTTAAGCTAACAAGCTCGCTCTATTGTAGAAAGACCTTTGCAAATAGATTCTTCTTGTTCAGTGCTGTGGGGAAGAGAGCTTGTTAGTTAGCTATAAAGTCTTCAGGCCTGGGACAGTATTTATCACGTGTCTATATAATGCCTAGCACTATGGTATTCTGGTGTTTGATTGCAGTTTATGTTTTCTACCATAACTACTGGTTACTACCTCCTCTTTAGCTTCAGCAAGACTGAAACTAAAGAGCTTTTCACTCAGAATGGGATATTTGAATAACATTCTCCGAGTGCTAGACTGCTTCAATTCTGTTACTATCCTACACACTTTTGTCAGGCGTTGAAAGTTGTACAGAGATGTTCCTTAATACTAATGTGAGTTGTGACATAGACACACTGAACAAGAATTTGCATAGCAAATGTAAGACAAGCAGATGGATGCAGAGTGGTGGACAATGCAAAGAAACAGTAAGTCATTGTTAGTCAGCAGCACAGGCAATGGTCTCTATCACTGAATCTTAACCACTGTCAAGCTTATGTGCATTGTTTAATTAATATTGCTCAAATTACACCAATATAAGCAGGTGTAATACTGAAAAAATTAATTGGTTATATTATGAAAAAAAAAAACACATACATTTATCAAATAGATTTTAACATTTCCCTCATGCAGTATTTTCTGTTAAAAAGAATAATTATATACATATTAAACTGCATATTCTGTAGAGTTTATATTTATATATTTATATTATATATTTATACATTATTGTTGATATATTCATATAAATAAACAAATAAATTCTGTATAAACATTATTACAGTTATCCTGAGCATTATCCAGAAAGAAAACTTCATCTTCTACTGTTATTATTTAAATCCTTTTAACATTATGAAATGTTGTTTAATGGTAAATCTGAAGATTACTAGTTGTATTTAACGGTACCTTTGAAAGTAATTTTGCTCAATCGCAGAGACGGTGTTCAACTCCTGTTAAGGAGCTGGATCTTTGATCAGGAATTGACAGATTTTGCACTTTCTTAAAGAAATTGAACTTATTTCTATTCCACCCTCATATAAAATAGAGATATTTATTGTTATAACCTTCAAAATGTAGCATTAAGAAAATGATACACATTTCAGCCTAATGCATCTGAACTTCAAAATGCTGGTGATTTGAATAGTGTAAGAGCCAGGACATGTGAATTTGTATTTGTCAAGTCATATTGCCTTGGTTTGCTTGTATCTAGGATGGGCTTATGCTGTACGAAGCATTTTAATAAAGAGAGCTGAGCTTTTCTAGATAGACACTTGTTTACTTGTGGAAGTGTACTGTAGATAAAGCATAACTTAAAAAAACTGCCTCGACTTGAGGCAGTTGGGATGTTTATCTCTTACCCACCGATAAATCTGGTGCAACACAAAGACCAGCTTCCTTCAAATGTATTCTGGTCATGCAACACTAGTTTTCAGAGCTTCATGCTGCTTGGAACAAGTACTTGTGTATACAAGACACAGAATAGGCTGGTTGAAGCTATGAATTTATAGATAGTTTTTTCAAATTGTTAGATAAAGTGATATTAAATGTACAGACAAATACCCTTTACATGAAATAAATGCTGTAAAAAACCCATCTATTAATAACTCAATTTTTAAATTGATTTCTTTGGTGATGTTTTCGGGTTTTGTTAGATGTGCTTCTGTCTATCTTAAAGGAATTCTTAAAAAATTATTTAGATTTTTTGCTACAGGAAAGATCTATTTCACACACAGAGACATTTGTTTAATGTTCATATGCAACCTGTTCTTAACACTTTAAATCAAGCTAATTTTTTTTTTTTTTGCATCACTATACATTGGCTTTTTAAAATAATCTTTGAAACAGAATGGATACATTGTAATAATTGCAAATGAGAAAGCTTCACTTTATTCAAATTAAAGCACATATGTACAACCACTAGTTTTTCACTAACAATTGTAGAGGCTATCTGGCATTTTACTTCAAGACTAGATTTGCAAAAACTTAGAATATATACAAAAGGAAATTTTATTAACCTTTTCAAAAAACACGTAATTCCCACCCCCAATTTCAAAATTCAAAATGAATGTGATATTGAGTGACAGTCACATAATTAAAGGCATGTTCCTCTCTGCTGTCTTATGCTGGAAAACTAACAAAAGAGTCACTGAAGAGAATCACAGCAGAGATCTGTCACTAAAGACCAAGATTTTTTTTAAAAAAAAGGCAAGAAGAAGTAACTTAGAGACCACTGTGGGACAAATATTTAACGTCCAGCACAGTTAGTGCTTTGACTAATGAGAAACAATTTATGGTAGCTTCCAGGGAACTGTAAATTGCCCTCATCCTGCCGCAGGGATGGTGGTGAAAAGTGTAGCATAGCTGGCTCTGTAGCAAGAAGCAGAGAGGTGCAGCCTCCAGTAAGCCTGGTAAGTCAGTTCCACAGCCCATTTGACACTAGTGCCAAGGACAGACAAGCACAGACACAGGTGAAACACCTAGTAAAACTGTGTCATCTGAAGGTGAATCCAATGGATACAAGAATTAAAGCATTTTCGTATGCTTAAGTGGGAATGATGCGTTGATTGTTTTAGAAATGCTGTCTCGCGAAACATGTCGTTACTTGAACCTGTCATGCCCACTAACTTACTCAGGAGATTTTTTTTTTTCTCCTATATCTGACACACCGCATCTTTCTGTGTCAACACACTGTACTATTCCACCTAACTGGACTTGTGCCTTCATACCAACACACCCTAGGTCTAAATCATCTAGATCTAGAGTGCTTTTCAGCTCCTCCCACCTGGCCCCAGGAGCCCAGCATCCTCCCCCCTCCTCACCCTCATGTCACCAGGGCTCTAGAAAGGATCCTCAAGGAAGCTGCAGCATGGTCTGGACAGGTCCCCAGCCAGGACAGTCAGGAGCACAAGGACCAGGCATGTCATGCTGTTCAGCTACTTGACAATGAAACCTTATGGGTTTTACCAGATACTGGAGTGTACACAGCCTGTTAACTTCTTCATCTTCCTTTGCTGGTCTATCTGTATCTCTCAGGGTTAACCAGAAAGTGAAGAGAAACCTTTCACATCTTTTCCTGATACAGAGGGATATTGCAGATGAAGAAAATACCCTAGTTTGGTACTATTGTGGTTTTCCTGCTGAAGGCATGTGGGTAATATTATTATTACCCACATGCCTTCAGCATGTTTTTCACCTTACTTCACAGTCACCCTGTGTGTGTTGGATCATATGCCAGCATAACATCTGATTGACTCAGTTAATCTGCAAAAACTAGAAAAGGAAAAAGAAACATCTCTTTCCTTCAGACAAGTGAGAGACCTTTGATTAAGTGTAATCTCCAAAAGCCAATATCTAATCTCTAACGTCTTAAATCTTTCTAATAAAACAGAAGAAAAAAAAAAATCCTTCTCCTCAAATTAAATTACAGTGGCCAGGTATATGCGATGTAAAATAGGATCATTCATGAGAAATAGGCAAAACCAAAATAATCACGTTCAGACAGAGCCAGACTGAGTTATCTTTCCCTGAATTTATATCAGCTCATGCTTAGCTTGCTGACAATGGGGTTCCTGTGGCTCTACAAGACGTGTGCTTTTTACATGTCAGCTCTGTAAGATGACAGCACAATATATGGTTTTCATATTGCATAATCAGCAGCATGAAGACTGAAGCTACTCCTGCCTCCCATCTAATCCCTTCCCAAAATATTACTTGGGAACACAAAACATGAGTTCCTCTGCTAGGGCTGCAGATCAGTCAAGACAACATCAACATTTAATTTTATCTCCTTTTCCTTCTCTTTTCCAACACATATGTAAATCACTTAATAAAAAGCATCTGGACAACATCTTTATGCTTCCTTCTCCCCCATGGATACTTCTACTCAGCCCAGCACTCTACCTTTACAGTAACTCAACTAACACTAGTTAGTTGGATTTAGTCTAAATAACTCAAGTAAAAAATTCATTTTGTGAGACGGACCAATTTCCTTAGCATCAAAGCAAGGGAAAGTTATCAGTGAGTGCTCCCCGGGCGATAACCCTATAGCTGTCAGCTTCTTTATGTGCTGAGATTTCACAAAGTTGCAGCAGATTTTTTCAAATGTATTTAATTTGAAACTGCCTTGGTAGAACAAATGACTGGAGCTCTGGGATATTTTCTACAGCAAGGCACTGAGTTTGACCACCTGATTTCTAATGCTGCATGACTCAAACCTATGTGGAATAGACTGAAAATGTGATGTTACTCTTGAGTGTTTAATAGTGCAGGAAGGAACATGGTGACAAGCAGTAGCCTGATCTGAAACTAGAAGACGTTAAGCTCTGAAAATCCTTATTCCCCCCGTGCATTCTTTCATCTGGTCTCCTGTTTTGTTTGTGTTTTCCTCTTTTTAGCTGCCTTGTCAAGTTTATAGAGTCTCTCAAGCACATCTGTTTTCTTTCCCATCAAAGAGAAAAAAAAGTGAAACATATTCATAACAGAGAAAGAATAATAATTACATGCGTTATTATCAAAGTAGTGACACTGTGTTCAGAGCTGTACCATTGCACGAGACACACAGAGGATGTCTACATCAGACGGCAGAGCGCAGTACAAAAGCACTCTGCACTGCTCTGCCAGCCCAGGATGACACGTCCACACGACACAGTGCAGTTCTCTCCTGAGCGACTGCAGTTGGCTCTGTAGGTACATCAGGCAGCATGCTGACAAGTGAGCCCCTAAGTGCTATCACTCAGGTGGTCCTTTCAGGAAACTCCTTCTGATTCTTAAGCAGAGTCAGCCCGTGTTACTCCATTTTGCAGCACCGTTACATTTATCGTACCTGCCCAAGACAGTAAAAATTTAAGCAAACAAAAATGAACCAATAAGGAGAAGCAAGTAAGAAAAATTGTGTTGCTACCTGGGGCTGTGAAAGGAAACTAGATAGCATGTCATTCAGACTTTTTGTCTCTGTAAGTCTTCTGTGTCATCAAGACTGTAGCACTTTCAAGGGCTACGTCTGCATGATCCAGTGCGGTGGTGTATAGAGTTACCTGCAGAAGCTGCCTCTGCTACAAAAAACATTACAGTCATGTTAATAAGGCAGGCAGATCACCCTCATTAGTCTTGCTGAGTAGCAGTTCCTATTAGCCTCTGCAAACATGGCTGTCATGTCACAGATGTATGGGTTAACATAGCTAGAGCTGGATCATGTATTTCTAGCCAGCACTATGTCCTTCTCTATAGTTAAAGGCACCAATACGAGCAAAATGCCTCCTGTATCTGAGGAGGAAAAGATATACTAGATTTTCTGTAATTGTAATTCTATTGGTATAGTCAATAAAACCAGCTAACCTATAAAAACAAATTAATACTCCAAACCCAAATGAAAAGTCAGAGAATATCTCTTTTCATTCATTAAAATCTCAGCAGTTTTCAGTATATTAAGGGTAAAATGTTGCCTCATCAGAATGATGTTAGTGTATCCTGACAGGACTGTAACAGCAAGAGTGTCAAAACTGGCCTTTTGCCTTTTTTGCAGAGTCAAGTTTTTAGGAAGAAAAACATGTCAAAACTAATTTTGTTAATCAGAGCAAATTTATAAACCATTAACAAAATACTTTGATTCAGACTGTTTCTATAAGTACCAAAATAGCAATGGGTCCCTCTTACGCTGTGACTAAAGTGTTAGCCTTCACACAAAGGTACCAACAGTACTCTAAGAATTTCAGCCATAATAGACATGAATTCTCACATACCTATTTCTCCCACAAGCAATTTTTCCAAAGCCTGGCTTTATGTTTGAGTTTTAAAATCATTATGTTTGCTCACCTTTCTTCAAATCTGTCTTTACGAACTACTTCTGCTATGAATCCCATAAAATCCAGCATTTGCTACGCATCCACTTTGGAATTACTTTATATTATGCTAAAGTGCACTCGTTACCGTTTTCTAAAGCTCCCATTCCCTTTTTATTCTCCTTAATTTCCCTCTGTGCAACCCTTTTGTACATTTTGTCAGCACCAAGAAGAATGAAATTCAATTATCATTCATGTATCATTCTAGTCCAGGTATAAAATACTTTGCAGGCAGGTGTACCAGCCAATGATTTTCATCTTGAAAGCCCATTGTATAAACAGAAAACCTCACAGGGTATGGAATAAACTTGGGAAAGCCTGTAACGTGCATTACTATTAATTGGGCCTCCTGTCTTGCATGGGTGACTCGGCAACTTGGCAGCAGTTCTAGGGCTCAGAAGTACAATCTCTTTCCCACGAGTTACTACCGTATGTCAGCAGAAGGTTGGAACTGCCACTGCACAGGCAGAGCTCATGCATTTCCCCTATTTGTGACGGCCAACAAGTGCACGCACAGTCTGTTACCATAGCTGGGAAGGAGCACACTCGGAGCCTTTACACTGACTTCTCCACGCAGCTTTCAGGAAGCAATCTGCTGTCCTCCTGTCCTTTCCCTTCCCTTGCTGCCTTTTGAGCACTCACAGTTTGAAATACTGCAAGGAAAGAGAGAGGAAATTTTAAACTGAAGGAGTTTAAAAAGACAAAGAAAGAACTGCAAGTCCTCTGAACTTTCAGTCTGAATGGAAAGAGAGTCTCAATTCTGTTTTAGTGAAACTGAGAAAACATACATAAATACATGTTTATACATATGATTATAAATTTGTATGTATTATACATTTTTATTTATTGCTGAAATCGTAGCATCAAAACATGGAGAGAGGAATCGTGCATACACTTTGACAAATACTCAGCAGTGAGCATTAAATACATTGTGATGTGATGTAGAGACACTTTGTTCATATGTAGACCTGCAGAGTACCTGTGATATACTTCTGTGTGCACAATAGCTGTGCAGGCATCTGGAAGAGCCGCTGCAAAAAATAGAGAGTGGAAGGTAGAATTTGGGTGTGGAATTTGACCATACAGAATTGGACGTTGCATATTATATCTGGCAATCCTATGTGATGCACTGCCAAGAAATCACAGGAAGAAGACCATATGTTCACTGCACAAAGAAGGATACATGGTGAAAGGACACAGTAAGCAAAACCGGGCAAAGACATTTAACACTAGGCTTTTCTATGGTTCTATCTCTGCAGAGAAAATCAGAAAACTTGCTAGAAGAGAACCAGAGAGTTATAGCAAAATCTCTAATTTTTCTCTTCCACTCTGTGACATCCTTGCATTCTGCCCCACATCAGTTTTGTGTCCCCAAATACTGAAAGTGAAGTCTATGTCATACTATCCATTATCCTGAATCTCATCACTTTATTAAAAAATATCATAAAAAGATTTCTGTGGTTTTTTCAGTGTTTCAAACATTAAAAAAAAATCCTCTCTTTTTCTTTCAGAAATAGGACAATGAAACAAATGTGGAGGCATGGAAGTTCTTTACAGGCACAGTAGCTGGAGTTATACAGTTGTTTACAGAAAAAAACAGATGACCAATGCCCTTACAACAAATATAATCAGCAGTTTCAATAGAACTTGCTTGTTAATCCGATTCATAGCTTTGCATGCTATAATGACTTTATTGCCATTTATTACAGAGGGACATGAGATAACAAGAGATGCTTTATCTTTTTTTTTATTTTTTTCAGACAATGACATTATTTGTTAACAGGGTTTGATGATAGAAACAGCGGAGTCAGCTACAGCATGGATTAACATGAACAATAAACACTTCCTGAATGTTTCATTCAAAGCCAAAAGATAACAATCATGGTTTTGAATGAAGGGATGGAGATTTACAATCAGTTGGAGGGATAATTTCCAGAATGCCTAGAAAATGCCAGTCCATGATAGTTTAAATTAATTTTAAATAACAAGTAAAAGATTGTGTGTTTGTTTGTTTTCTAGAAACAAAGAAGTACTTTGTAGGTGATTGGTAAGTTTAGCGTAACTTGAACGTGAAAATCTGTGTGATGGTTTTGGCTGGGATAGAGTTAATTTTCTTCATAGTAGCTAGTAGGAGGCTATGTTTTGGATTCATGCTGAAAACAGTGCTGGTAATACAGGGATGTTTTCGTTCTTGCAGAGCAGTGCTTACACAGAGTCAAGGCCTTTTCTGCTTCTCACACCACCCCACCAGCGAGCAGGCTGGGGGTGCACAAGAAGTTGGGAGGGGACACAGCCGGGACAGCTGACCCCAACTGACCAAAGGGATATTCCACACCATATGACATCATGCTCAGCAATAAAAGCTGGGGGAAGAAGGAAGGAAGGGGAGGACATTGGGAGTGATGGCGTTTGTCTTCCCAAGTAACCGTTAGGCGTGATGGAGCCCTGCTTTCCTGGAGATGGCTGAACACCTGCCTGCCGATGGGAAGCAGTGAATGAATTCCTTGTTTTTCTTTGCTTGTGTGCACAGCTTTTGCTTTACCTATTAAACTGTCTTTATCTCAACCCATGAGTTTTCTCACTTTTACTCTTCTGATTCTCTCCCACATCCCACTGGGGGGGAGTGAGTGAGCGGCTGTGTGGTGCTTAGTTGCCGGCTGGGGTTAAACCATGACAAACTGCAATGCCTATTGAAGTCTAGATAATTATTAAATTTTACTGGAAAGAATTCAGATATGCCATTGGTTTTGTGTATGTTTAGAAAACAGTGTAAAAGAATCACAAATATAAAAGACATTGATGTAAACTAAGTAACTTCTGAAAATACATTCATTCAGTTAGTCACATTTAACCTTCTTAAAATAAAACTGGCTGTATACGCAAAAGCTGAGTGAAAGTGCTACAAGTCCCAGGAAAAATCAAAAATATTTTCTCATGTGTTTTTTCCCCAGTAAACAAGACATGCTTCCAGTTAAACCTTATCCCGTTATGGTCACAGACCCTGACTGGGAAGCAGCCACGGCTGGTAACCTTACCTCTAATGCCAAGGGTCCAGACTGGGTGAACTGAAACATGACTGTAATTGTTACCACAAGGAGTTTCTGGTCATAGCTACAGATGATCTCTCAGAAAAAGAAGCAAATACAGGTAAAACAAGGAAGCATGCTCCTGGTACATGATGCTCCAACATCAGATCAGCAATGCAGCCAATACCAATGTGAGACCTTACAGGAGGGGAAGATGATTTTATTTAAAGTAAAAACTAAAATAAAACAGGTTTTGCTCATAGTCTCACAGTGACAAGTACCAGAAAAATGTGGTGTTCGGTGTCTGTTCAGCTATTGGGGGCACCAGGGCAGGGGTGGGTGTTCACGTGTCCAGCCAGCCATTGGGTTCTGCAATGCTTGTGTCCAGCTGTCAGATCCTTTGCGATGTGCTGGAGGACAAGGAAAGCCAGCTGCCAAGTCCTCCTCACCTCTTCTGGGCTATTCTTAGGCTGGCAACCATGCAGGTTTCAGGTATGCCTTTTTGTATCCTCTTGGAGCTGACAGTGACCTGTGTATCTATCGTGTCCCACCTCTGTGAATCATCAGGGTTTGCTCACTGTTCTTTGTCTCTGGATCCATCTGTCCCATGAAATTGCAGGTAGATGGGCTGGGATCTTGATCACATTCTAATGTGAGTGCCAGTGATGCAGGCTGTGCTGAGATCCCTGTCCCTGCTGTGTGTCCCTTCTGGTGCCTCCCACACCCAAACCTTCCCCTTCATTCTCCATTCACACTATCTTAGTCTTTCTATTACAATTCTCCACATGCTGGGCTTACACCTAGTCAGTACAAACATTATGCAAAACAACCAGTATTTGCAGGCAGATAAATGACATCGTTATCAAATGGTCCTGTAAATTTTGCCATTTTTCTGAAATATCACACTAGGTGCACCAGAACACCTACTATATAGGCAGATTCTCCCACGCACTGCAGTCCTTTTGCACTCATGTTGAAAAAATCTGATTAGAAATACACTAAGAAATGTGTTTCACAGGAAACATGCTTCTTCAGGGGAACTTTCGTGTGATGTGGTGATCCTTTTGTCTGATTCCTTCCTGTTTCTGGATATGGGACAATACAGCACAGTTCAGACTTCTCTGCTTCTAGGCCCTTCAGAATAACTGAAAACAAGTGAGAAAACCATCTGGGCTGCTGTAAAAGCAGCCCTAAAATTGGCAACATGACAAGAATAACATTTATGCAACCTCATGGACCCCTTCAGTCTCCTTCTAATTACCCTGCTGGGCAATATTGTTTTCTTCTTCTGATGAACTCACCCAGAGAATTTATTTAGGAAAAGCTATAAAGACCCGTATGTACTACAGAGTAAAATTACATTCAATTACTGTTGGAAAAATTTTACATCTACTGTTTTTTACAGCAACTAACAGTAGTGCTCTTTCCCATAGTGACTCAGTAATTGTGCTTTATCACTTTCCAAAAGCAGTTTGCGAGGGTGGGGGATTCTGCATACACTGGATCTCTACAAAAACTATTTCTTACTTATTGATGTGTCTTGTAAAAGATAAGTGCAAAGACAGTTAAAAGACGAGTAGATGAGGCACTTAGGGACATGGTTTAGTGGGCATGGTGGTGTTGGGTTGACGGTTGGACTCGATGATCTTAGAGGTCTTTTCCAACCTCAATGATTCTATGATTCTATGATTCTATATTTGTGCTTACACAGAAATGTTACAGCAAGCAATTCCTCAATCTTGTGTGACCACAAAAAGAGAAATTAACTGCAAAATGTCTTTATTGTCTTTATTTCCATAAGTTGGTCCACCCATTTCATTAGGTCTCTGTGCAAGGCCATTCACCAATACACCTGACTGAGATTAAGATGCTCTCAAAGATCATCTGTGTATAACAAAATCTGAGACTCCCTGGATGAAAACAGTTTGCAAGTATGGCAAAGAAGAACATAGTTGAATATGCAATATAAAAGAAATCGTTGCTGTTCAAAAATAGAAATATTTCTCTAACATTGGCTTACCTCATATTTAAAATAGCTCAATATATAGGCAAATCTTAGGTAGCTGTAACTGTTTTGGGTTTTGCTTTCTTTCCATTTATTGTTTCCCTATTCCTATCTGATTGTATACAGTAAGCTTATCAAGAGAATCACATCATTTCTACTGTCATTTCTAATGCTTTGTGAAAAGATACATTCATTCTTAGCCTTGCTGTCTACGGAAATGAGCTTAATGAAATCTGTCTAACAGCTTTTGAGCCCACTGGCGTGTATCAGCCAAACCTTACCAGAAGGAGCTACATTCCTGCAAGTGAAAGGAACAGGAGTGGCAGGATGTTTCAGAGTAAGGTTTTGAGAGTGGCTTTTCCAGGTGCCTTCAGAGATGTAAAAGCAACAGCATGAACTTGTCTTATTAGAGAACAGAGTGTACACAGAGAAAACTACAACAAAATCAGTCTGAACTTTCAATCTTCCCATACAAGAGGATAGGGATAGCAGGCTTCATTAGTTCCATTGCTTACAGAACTAGATATTTATGCTGAGGAAATTGTTCCTAGCATCCTGTTATACCTCTGTTTATTTTCTAGACCAAAATAAGTAAAAGAGATTCCTCTTAGTAGTAACATAGTAATGGTCCAATCCAACAGGAATGCAAGATTTTCTCTAAGTAATTTTCTCTTTGATGGCTTGTGAGCTTTAAAATAATCCAAACAAGGATTTCTTTACAGGTCTTTGGAGGCTGCTATGCAGCCTGATACAATTTGGTTTTGAGAGGAAGCTTTCTGTTATTTTTTATTACAATATTATATCATTATTCCTACTCACTAAGTAAATTAAAACTTCCAAGAAATTTCTAAGGGCACCACACTCAAACAGCTAGTACAATATTCTTTTTAAGGTTTTGTTATATAAAATAAATTTAAGTTCACAGAAATTATTAATGACAGGTTATGCAGGTTATGAACTTGTGTGTCAGAGATTTTTTTAAAAAGAAGTATGGAAAACTCAATGGCCAGCAGGTTCAGTTATCTGAATTGTATACTGTGTTCAGGCAGTCTTACTGAGAATTAGATATAACAATAGTGCAACTGGGACTGATCCTTAGAAGATAATCTCTGCTTGAGATGCAGTCTTGCCAAAACAATCATAATGATATTTATTTCAGTTTCTTTACAATATTGTTATGTCATGTAAGACTACAAAATTTTTCAGTGGCTGTGATGCTTACTGCACTATAAGAAACAGAAGACTGCAGGATATAGTCACACCATGCCTGAACTGAAGTCTTGCTCTTGAAAGTAAAGGGAATTTGACTACAATTACAGATTTAAAAGATTTTTTTAAACAGATATTCAAATATTGATTTTTTTCTCTTTTTTTTTAAATTGGCTTCATGCTCTTACATTACTTAAAACAAATACCTGGAAATAAAGTGGAAGGAACGTGGAAAAGAAAATGGTAGCTCCCCATCAGATGAAATGATTTGCCCAAAATTACTCAAGTAATCAATACCAAATTTGGAAGCACAGCTCCCATTAGTGGGGTTCTCCTGGCAGCCAAAACAGTATCAGCAAACCACACCTCCTCTCCAGTTACCTAAATAACAATCTCAACCCTTTCAGTGTCTTATGTTAGAAAGTTCTTCTGTAAGATTTCATATCTTTTGGAGCATTTTGCTGTGTTTGAAATATCACAAAAAGATAGTTCTAATAAAGTTCTGACAAGTGAAGTGGGAAATATAAAGACACAGAAGTATAATTCTAGCAGTATATATAGTCAGAAAATATATTTGCTCTGGGAATGTCCAGTATTCCAGCTCATCCTTTCTTCATCTGCACCTTTTCACTTGTCTTAGATGTAAGTGATCAAACTTTGATGTAAACAAATCTCCACAATAAAGTGTTTTCTTGATGTTCCACTGTTTATGGCTCTTAACTTGTTTATTGACTTTACAAATAGCTCCAAACCAAGAAAATTTCCTTTTAAAAAATAAAACACCATTGCAGTAATATTCTAACTCATATGGTGAAAAGAATCACTAGGTGCATTTAAAACTAATGGAAGGCATTTTTAAATCTGTTCACAAACCCCAAAATATTAACAGCAAACTCATAATTGTACTACTTCTGAAAAAAATACTGAATGTACTGCTCATAATGTTTCAACCATGGATCTATTAACCAGTCACTGGTGCTCTCCACCAGTATTCAGATAAGATGATGGATGACACATATGCTCTGCATCTATAAGTATTTTTGATTTTTTAAAAAATCCCAATCATTCCTACTTTCCATTCACTAGTTTGCTCAGCAGCTCTGGTACACACAAACTAGGGTTCCTTCAGAGGAAACTGAACGAGAAGCTCTCCTCTGGCTATATCCAAACGCACAGCACATGCCTCATGACTAGTGGGGATATAAGTGTACAGGCTAAGGGGGAGTTTTCAATGGGTTTGAAATGCATGATTAGTGGAGATGCTCAGTCCAGCAATTGGGCTAAATCTGAAAGTAAAAATCCCAGCACCATATGGTGTAAGTGTAGAGGCCTCAGACACAACTGTTTCTACCTGCTATTGAGTCAAGTTACTACTTAATGCTTACACAGCCATATAGAACAATAACGTAGAGCCATGGTAAAAATTCTGAGTATGGTCCAGCTTTGTAAATAGTAATGACACCTACCTTTATTGCAGCTCTTTTTCTGCAAGTGCTTCACAGAGGATGACAGTGTCACACTCCTTACTCTAACAATGTAAAAAACAAAGCACACAAAGGAGGAGAGCCAGCAGTCAAGGGCAGAAGTGGCAGAACTGAAAGTTGAAGTCCACAACTAATTCTGATTGAGGGCATTCAGGGTTATGGCACTTGTCTTCCCAAGTAACCATGACACATGCTGAGGTTTTGCTTTCCAGGACAAAATAGGATTGAAGAATATACTTTCCCCCCCCCCCCCCCCCCAGAGGTTTATATTTTGACTGTCCCTGTGCAAATTTTCACAAGGATGGCAACAGATGCATCTGGTGTCTAAAGTGTGAATATCCTGGGCTCATACCAGAAATAGTAAATTGAACTTGAAAATGACAATGTCAGGCAAAATGGTGTGGCGCAACAACTGTGTTACTAGGAAGTATAGGGGTTTTTTGGCCAAATTTTCATTAAAATTGTATATAAGATAAGGAGAAACTCTTCTATAAGTCATCCAAACCAGTTCACAAAAAAAATCTATAGAGTGTCAGAATAACCCCAATTTAAATTAAAACTTTAAATATTTCCTTTTAATCTTACAGGGAAATTTGCATGTGAACTTAGGTAATAACTTTTTTATTTTAATGTACGATCACCAAGAATTATAGCATTTTAGTGTAAACACAGTGTACAGCTATCTCCAGGACTACCAAACTGCCAAGAAATTTGACCTATTAGCATATCAACCAATAGACTTATGATAGAGCAGTAATAATACCCTTCACAACATGTATCTTCTGCAAACTGGCAAGCCATTTAATTTGTCAGCACACCATATCATACTTGATAGCTTTGTACATCTGCAGTTGCTGGGTCATATAATGTAAATGTACGTCAATTTATTTTGTGACATAACTTTCTTCAAATATGATTTTGCAAACTGACTGTTCAATTAAAATTATCTTCTGAATTAATTATATTAATGATATAAGAGCTTTTGCCTTTATAAGTCAAATGCCTTTCATCAAGTATATAATCTTTCCAGACAGACTGCATTTAAAACTGACATAACTCCTTAAGATCTTATATTCTTTTTTTTTTACATTACTAAACAGACAAGAACAAAAGTATTTTGATATCCGTTTTACCTATTAACAAAATAGGAACTCAAAATGTGAGATATTTGATTGTGTTATAAGCCACCAGTGAAGATTTTGTTCCTGAAAAGAGGGACCCTTGAAGACATATAGGAAATTATCTTAATGGTAGCAAATGATGATATTTATTTTTGCAGGATTTCTCTAGAGTCCCTGTTGCTTCATAAGTAAGTTGCTTTGGAATTCATATTATACTGAATAATGAAATTGTTCATATTAATATAAACTGAACAAATGGTGCAATAGACAGCAGTAAATTATTACTGGAAAACTAGCTTACAAGTATATAAGACCGATGAATTGTTTAGTTTTGTTAAAATTAAGGAACAGAAGGAAGTGGAAAAATCTGGAAATTACATCATTTCTTAGAACACGTTATTTATTTTATATTACCTTCATCTATTATTCTCTGCAAGAGTGATTTTTTATGTAAAACATTCCTCTGAATACTAGGAAAGGTAGTAGTGAGAAAAAAAGTGTCACAGAAAGAGAAGAGTTGAGGTGGGAAGGGCATCTGGAAATTGCCTGGTCCAAACCCCCTGCTCAGAGCAGGGTGAGCTACAGCAGGTTGCTCAGAGTCTTGTCCAACCAGGGTTTGAATATCTCCAAGGATGGAGACTTCAGAACCTCTCTGGGCAACCTACGAATGCTCATCTGTAGAGTAAATCCAAAAATTCATTGTCCTTGGATTTCAATTACAGAAGATGTTATTCATTTCTCATCTAAATATCTATAAGTGACTTCCCAATCTGTGCCTTTCAAAGCCACACTCTGGTGTAAAAATCCGTTTACCAACGTATTGACAGCCAGCATGAAATCAGATAGGGAAGTTGTATTCAAGGTTTCCCAATTAAATAAGCAGGAGGAGTTTGTTTTACACGCATGCCAGAAAGTAGGTAAGTAGTCTGAAAGATCTTCAAAAGAAAGCTTTTTACAGGTGAATAAATGAAGTTGTGGCATGTTACCAGAGACAGAGAGATGCTAGTACTGTCATTAGGGCACGTTTTATACATAGAGATCAATGGTTCCCAGCTGGCATGTCAAAAAAAGTAGTCAGGCAGCCGTAAAATGGGATTACAAACTCCCCCAGTTCAGGAGCTGCTTTTTCCCCAATACCTCTGCAAATGCCAAGAACCGTCAAAGGAACTAGCTAGTCCCATTTCCATTTGGGCTATGGAAGTTAGCCAACCAGAAGCTTCTGGAAAGATCAGGCCGTTCTATTCTTCCTGCTTTCTTAAGATTGTATTGTCTGGGTGCAATCAAATCCAGAACTCAAAAAAGGCACTATTGAAAAACTGCTATATGTGGAATAGTATGTTAGCGTTCTCCTGGTATGATTTGTGTCTGCTGAAAGAGACACAGTAGACTCTATAAATGCCTGCAGATGAATGCTTTGAAAACAAACCTAAAGTGATACCTTTGTGTCATCCAACTGAATGCAGTTATACATAGTTTTAAAAATGTGGTTGTGTGTATATTTATATATATACACACATATATACATGCATGTGCATTGGGTTTTTTTAGATGTGTAGGCCTTGTGATCACCTTAATTTATGCATATATCTAAAGAAACCTTTTTTCAACAACTTCCATACTTTCTATACAAATATTATCAAAACACCTAAAAGCATTTGAAAGTTTTTTTCTTAAAGGAAAAATAAAAGTGTTCACAGTTCTTCTGAACAGAAGCCATTTTGGAATTGCAATTCTGTATGTGATACCTGATGTCTGCTAATTTAGTCTGCAGTAGAATCGTGTTCCCCCTGCAATTATTGTGAGTCCAGGGAGCTTCTGTAATTGCAGCCATTCAGGCTAAAACCTGTATTCAAACCACATTCATTCTCACCCCGATTTGTTTTCCAACTCCAGTGCAGTGTTGAAACCACACTTAAACTGAAACCACTCTGAATCATAGGTTCTCTGTAAACAGTGGGCTGCTCTGGTGATGTGATGACTATTGCATACCATACCGTACCATTGCAAGAACTTTAAATGCAAATATTCTAACATCAGTGGTTGCTTGTTTTATAAAAAAAGAACAGGGAGAAGGGTATTCTTTATCTTTCCTAAAACAGAACGTATAAGCAGTTTATTTTCTGATACAAACTGGGGTTTCACAGAAAAGGCCTCCAGAATCAGATTTTATACCTATGACCAGAAGAAATATATCACGGTATAAAAATGTTTATATGAAACATCCACTTCTAATCCTCTTTTTCACTAGTGATTTTAATATTGAAAACAGAAGAAGGAACAAAAAAGCAGATGCACAATTTTAAACTCTATTTTGAGTGACTGTCAAACTAGTGTCTAAGATTGTACATAATCCACACCTGATGTCTTAATTCAGGATCAGCTGTGGCATGAAAAAGAAATAAAATTAAGGAAGAGCAACAAAGAAAAAAGGAAAAAAGGTGAGGAACGTGGATGAATAAATGGAACACAAAGTTCCTCATTTGGATTTTTTTTTTTTTTTTTAATTCCTTTGGCCTACAAATCAATGTATAAAAATTAAATTAAATTGACACAAATGTAGAAAAAAAATAACAGGCTGAGGAACAGAATAGAAAATATTCAGGTTATGTGATGAAATTATGTCCTGGTTTCGGCTGGGATAGAGTTATCCTTCACAAAAGGACTGTCGTGGTTTAACCTCAGTAAGCAACTGAGCACCACAGAGCCGCTCGCTCACTCCCCCCCGGTGGGATGGGGGAGAGAATCGGAACAGTAAAAGTGAGAAAACTCATGGGTTGAGATAAAAACAGTTTAATAATTGAGATAAAATAAAATATTAATAATAATAATAGTAATAAGAAGAAGAATATACAAAGCAAGTGATACACAATGCAATTGCTCACCACCTGCCGACCGATGCCCAGCCAGTCCCTGAGCAGCGGCCCCCCCGGCCAGCTTTCCCCAGTTTATGTACTGAGCATGACGTCACATGGTATGGAATATCCCTTCGGCCAGTTTGGGTCAGCTGTCCTGGCTCTGCCCCCTCCCAGCTTCTTGTGCCCCTCCAGCCTTCTCAGTCGGTAGAGCATGGGAAGCTGAAAAGTCCTTGGCTAGTGTAAGCATTACCTAGCAACGACTAAAACATCAGTGTGTTATCAACATTATTCTCATCCTAAATGCAAAACACAGCACTGTACCAGCTACTAGGAAGAAAATTAACTCCATCCCAGCCGAAACCAGGACAAATTAATAAAACACTTTTATACCTTGAAAAATCTTGACAGAAACCAAGTTTTATTTCATATAGCAGTACAAAAGATCTGGTCAAAGGCCCATTGAATTCCATGTAATTCTTGCTATCCACTTGAATGAGTCATGTATTTAACCTTTAATGATTCAAATATACTTAAAGCATTCTAAAAAAATGGTAGGTTTAATAGATGCCAACTACAAAATACAACATGTACTGACCAGGTTTTCTCAGGCATCTAGAAGAACACCTAACAGTGATTTGAAGAAGGGAGAGAATGGCCTTCTCTAATGAAAGAAAAACCTGAATATCCAATTTAATAATAGATTCTTCAAATTTTAAGCTAATTTGAATACATTACTCAGGATTTCAGCTTCTTTCTATCCCATTAGAAGTGATAAGTTAAAGAGAAAAGGTAAACAGTGCTTTATTTTACCAAGTTATACTTGCAGCTATGCTACTGTACATACTCGAAGACTAGAGCATTACAGTCTGCCATATAAACACCTGCTAGGTAATCTTATTATTAAAGATAAATAAAAACATTACAAAATGTTAGGAACCATATATAAGTTAATGACTCAGAGTCAGATATAATTCTTTGAAAAGAACAAATAACCGCTATTGCCAGATGCAAATTTTTTTCACAGAGGACTGGCATTTCAACACTTGCAGTAGATTTATCTTAGTAAGGAAAATATTCTCACAGTATAGATGCAGAGTGAGTAGCAGTCTACAGAAATAGTTTAAACTAGGAAAATCTAGGACAGTCTTCCAAGATTTTTGTGAAAATACTACTATATATATAAATTTAAATTATAAGAAAGAATTCTCAAAGTGTTCTTAGAAGGTATGGATGTTACTCTGACTCAACAAAACATTTGCAAATGTGTTCAAGTCTCATTGTTCAGAAAACTACCATATGAAACAGACATTTTAGCTGACTATTGCTCTGGAAAGCAATTTGTTAGCAGAAAAGTATTGAAGGGAAAATTGAAACTTCTTTTAGCATGGCTCTAGCATCTGCTAGAGCTTCTGCGCTGCATGCTGGTTTCTGTAGTGAAGCCACGGCAGAGAACAGGAGTATGAGATGACAAAACCAGTATGCCTGTGTGGCACTGCAGCATTTTGTCAGACAAGAATTAGTCTTGAACCAATTCCCAAGCAACATGGACATGATTATTTGCAGTATTCAACAATGTTTGAACTTTCCCCAAGCCAAAGTATTTGCTTGCCCTGAAGGATATTTCTGAAGGGGAGAGGGGAAGAGAGGAAAGAGAAAACGTCAGTTCCAGATTAAAAGAACCTGAGGTATGTTCTCTGCTAATATCACTTCCAGTGAAAGTCAGCTCATTTATAAATGAGTTTCATCTTTCTAATCTCCTTGAAATCTACTGTTATTACCACTATCTAGTCTTAATGGCTTCATTTCAGGGGGATTACTTTTGTCCTCAGCTTCCTTTCCTCTGAAAATCATTACTGGTCTGTGCAGGGACAGGTAATGAGGAGCCCCTGATGTGAGAGCAGATGCTCCCACCAGCAAGTCAGCAGAGGTCATCAGTCTTGTCTGCGTTATAGGAAGATGTGTCCTTTTAGGGACTTCTGCCACAGCAATCTATATCTTGCCAGTTCCAGCTCCAGGAACAAAACAGGGATTTACTTCCAACAAGTCATGAAAGGCTTTTTGCAAAAGTCAATTTATAGTAAAAGCATATCACAGCAGAGAAGCACTTCCCACCAAAAGGAATTTCACCACAGATACCTGTCATCTTTCTCAAGTTTGTATTCATAAAGGTAGGAAAAAAAATGTCATTCTATTTGCAGTTAATATTCAGACTTTACAGCCTGCCTGGTCTTGTATCATATGAGCAAGCTTCAAGAGGTTTTCATTATCTAGTGGCACTTAAGTCTACCTTGCTCAGATAAAATAGATCTTAGGTAGACTCTGTGCAGGCAGGAGTAATATATTCTTATTTTATGTGTAATGAAAGTTTGTACAATGAGTGTAGAATGAACAAAGGAGTTTTGGATTTTCTGCCTATTATATACCAGTACATAGAAGTGGTAAAAATGACCATTTTGCTTTTCTATATGTGTCATTGTAATTATGCAGTTTCCATTATCATTTCTAAAACAGGGTATCAGCAACTTGATTTCTTCTTTGACCAATAATCCAGCACTTCAACTGTTCTGCAAACACGCAGCTCCAGGATCTGATTTTTTACAATGGTCGGCACTGCCAGATTCCTGCCTAAGGTCTGACCTTCACCTCTCTTAATGAACATAAACTCATTCTACATGACTGTCATTCTTGCAATCTTATTTTCTTAAGTAAACCAAAATTAAAGGTGTTGTTAACATCATCTTTTTTCATCATCCTGTCATTTTCCTCTAACTTCTCTCTGTATCTGTCTCATACACTGTAAGAGCGGAGTACATTACAATTCTGACACATTTGTGATTTTAACTGAATCATTATGCCTGTGCGTGAATCCATCCTGCTGCAAAATTAGAACATTATTAAAGAAGTTTAGCAGTTATAAGGTTTCCTGCTCAGATGTACTAACACAGACCTGGTATGAGTCTTGTCTGAACAGGATATATCCCTACGTTAATACAATAGCCAACTTTTACATGATGTTCAAGTTAAGTTCCACAAAAAGAACAATATTTTGGCCTCCATTTATATCATTGCAAGCACCATAAGTTTAATGGGCTTTCACATGTGTAAACAGGACAGACATCTGGGCCAAATCCAGCTCTGGAACAATAGCTCCATTGCCTTTAGTGCTGGCTTTCACCCAATATGCATAAACGGGGACCTGAAGTAGATTTTTCCTAGTATTTTAAGATTTTATATCAGATGTTTTCCAGCAGGATTTCTGGAGAGAACAAGTTGGATAGATCTTTTTTTTAGACAAATCCTGCTTTTCAGACAGTGATATTAATGTTACTTCTCTATGAACATTCTAACTTGATATCTATAAACTAAATCCTGTGTGTTCAGAAAAAAAGGAAAGACACTTTTCTACAATGAATAGAGTTATAGTTTCCTAAGTTTTAAATTTTCAGAAGTCATTAGTGACTTGGAGTATGAATGTTCAGCTTTAAAATTTGTTAGAAATCCAAATTTTCTGGGGATGGGGCCTGTTTAATATATTTCTAACAGAGTACCCAAACCACAGCACAAATAATCACTTGTGTTTCTGGAAAGCTACAGCCAACATGTCTTTTCCATCAGCTTTTTTTGCATAGGTGTATGAGGTTTTAGTAGCTTCTGGTAAATGTTACTTATGGCAGAGAGTGTTTGTTCTAATCCAAACCAATGTTCTATATAAAGGTTAGGGACAAAGATGCTGGAAAATTCTTCATTCCTATGATTATACTCTAATTTTAGAGGGAAATAGCTGCTTTCTGTATTATAACAGTGTCATATACTACTCTGAGGATCATAGTAAACAATATAAAGCATTCCAACTCCTCTATGTTACAAGTATATGAAATCTTACAAAACAAATATCACCTGTATACTACCTGAAGTTTTTATTTAGAAAGTCTCCCTCTGCCTTTATAGCATTTCCAAGTTATCGTGGTCACTGAGAAGCTCAGTTTTCAAAGAAAATCACTAAAATGTATGCAGTTATCTGTACAATCAATATAGATAACCAGTACAACTCTAGAAGTAGTTCATTATTTGAACAGTCTTGCACATATGCAATAGCCATGTACCAATGGATGTTCACATCTCTAAAAAAAAAGGAATAGGCTATAGGCCACCAGACAATAGTATAAAGGAACAAAATACAAATAATACAACTGGAAAGATGTGATGAATGTACTTAAAAACAGGGACTGCTGTTGTAATGGAACATGAACTAAAAATGCACTGATCTGGCATTATTGTACTTACATTCTCCCTAAGCACAGACTGGAGTACTTTTTAATAGAACAGACTTGAGCTCAGAACTTCTTCAGAAAAATATCCTCAACAAAATGCGGGGGAAAATGAGAAAACCCCTAATTTGTCTACTAAATAGAGTAGCCAAGTTACCCAACCCACTAAAGCACTCCTTTATACCCTTTCAACAGAAAAGAGGAAAGCAACTAGGTCATTACAAAGACTGACAACTTCTTTTTCACAATCCTCCTTACAATGTTTCTTCCAGGGACAAAGTTACAGCGAGTCACTCACAGACTGGAACATGGAGAAACTTGAAAAGGAAGATGACAAAGGTGGAACCAGACAAGAACAAAAACCAATGGCAGTGAATGAGAATGAAAGCAAGACCAGAAGCAAGCAGTTTTAAAGTATTAGGAAAAAAGCGAAAAAGAAAACAAACTGTCATTTTGGCAGGAAGATTAAAAAAAGCAAAAAGGAATTAGGAGCTTTCATTTGATAGTTTATATATATCCAGTTTAAACCATTGTAACATGCAAAAAAAAAAAGGATTCAATATATTATAGATAGCAGTCAAATGGAGATGCAGTATATTAAAAGACAAAGGCAAAACAAAAAATGCCCCAGAGTTTCTTCACTAAAAGAATATAAAATTGCTGAATGTACAGGTGAGATATTCATACAGCTCCATATATTCTTTTATATAGGAAAAAAATGGAAAAAGAAATTGAAAAGATGGCCTAACTTGGTATGAAATGCGATGGAGTAATAAACATATGAACTTGCATTGTAAAATCCATGATGATCTTGTTCATGTTAATAAGATTCCCAATGCCAAATACCTTAATAAACTTTTCTGATTTCTTGCAAGTAGAATGGGAAAAAAATGTAAATTTATTCAGCACTTTTAAGAAACCAAAATTATTTGTGATCAACTAGGTAAACGATTTGCAACTAAAAACAAATTAATTTTTTCTATATATTTAAAACAAAACATATTGACAGTTACAAAGTAATGCTGTCACTTTGAACCTAATCTATGTAAAAACAGCCAGCAAAAACAAAACCTTAAAAATTTATCAGTCTTAAAATTAAGTAATGTTTATGTTACCTAAATAAAATTGCTGTTCTAAAATTCATACACGAGAAGGACTGAGTTAATGTGGAAGAGGTTCAAAGAAGAGCAGCTAGGTTACATTGTAACATGTAACAGCTTTTAAAATTCATTAATGTCTGTTATCTGTTGTTTATACATACTATATAACCTTCACCACAGTCATCAGCAATATCATCATTGAGGTGGTTGCAATTTAATTCATTATGTATGTGAGGTGTTCTGCCAGTCATATAATGTTAGAGAGGAATTTATTTAAATATTTCATTCACCTGTCTCTATTTTACAGTATAATGCTCTCCCAGCAGTTCAATACTACATACCTTTTTCAATTTTCTAGCATACCTACTTTCCTACTTTTGTAACATTTTTAAAAAGAGGTTGGCACTTTAAGAAGCCTTTTCAATCAAGTGCTTCATGACTTCGCCCTTTTGGTTTTCAATCAAAATCATATTTCTCAAAGTGTTCTATTGAATTTACTACAAAAGCAGAATTTCAGAATGTGATATTATATGAGAAAAACAAAACAAACCTAAACAAGATTGTCAGTGTTTGGCTTGTACCCGTATTATCCCTAAGGACTTGGATTTAAGAAGAAATGAATTTGTTTTCTGTGAGAAGAGCCACTGTGGGTGAGCAGAAGGAATAATCCAACAGCCTGGCTCACTAGGGCTGGTACAGAAGTTACGGAGTTCAGCTTATAACCTCTCCCTGTGCTATCTTAGCTCTGCAGCTTGATTCCAACATGCAACACACCTTCTCTGGAGCTAAGTCTTGCTTAAAAACTGTCCATGGTAACAGAGAGAGAAGCCACAAAGCTGCAGGAGCTCTGTCAATATCAATCCTCCCCGCTAAAGGAAAGTAGCTGCAGATACTGTTGAGGGAGTGTCTCATGCACTGTACAAGCCATGATATGTTAGTGGTTATGTTTCAGAGCAGAATAACGCTGTTTGAGAGGTTTTGTTTTCTGCTCCTCATCCTCCTCATCCGTAATGAAAGGATAGATCAATAGAAATGCTTTCACTGTGAAAGGAGCATGAGTTCTGTTACAGTCATCTACAGACCAGGATCATCTCCCAGGAGAGTTCTTAGTGAAAAGGCATAACTCTAAGAAAGCAAACAAGGAAAATGGACATTAAAACAGGTAAACTTTCAATAAATATGTGTAAACTAAATGTTGAATGATAGTTGCCTGCTTTTGCAGGGAGCTCAGGCATCGTATAAGCACAAGGTATGCTAAAGTCAGGAAGGCAGCAAGGCTAAGTGGAGGTTAACACCATTTTTTGATGCTGTACAACGTATTGTTCCATGGTTTCCTTGTGTAAGACTGCAGAGGAGACAGGTTTTGGGAAGGGAATGGCTTCTGGGCTTCTGAATAGATTTAGAGTTCTCAAATGGATTTAGAGGTCTCAAAAATCCTGCATTTTCAGGAGATATAAAGAACTGTCAGCTCCTTGTTGAGCTTGGGTGTCTCGACTACAGTCTGGAACTCACATGTAATTGTGTATCCAACTCAACAAAACCCAAGCACAGATGATCAAGTAGCGGAGATACATAAAAGTTAGTCTGAATTCTAATCAGTTGTTCAGGAAAAAAAAGAAGAAGCATAAAAAAATAACTAAAACCTTGTGATTTTTTTTAACTGACTTTTATGATGCATCATTGTTTATATGATTTTATTTCAGAAGAATGATCATCAATTATAATGGAAAAAATGAATTAATACATAAATACTCAGAAAATGTTTTCTTATTCACTAAGCTCTGTATTTGTTTTTCCTGGAAACTTTTCTCAGAAACATTAATTACAATAAATTAACTACTTGCTTCAAATATGATTTCAGACTTTTAATGGTTCTGACACCAAATACCCTTGTTTCATGGCACAATAAGTACATTTTGGTTTATTTTTATTATTACAAAACCCCTTCTGTTCTCTCCCCTGTATTCTATATAATGGCATCCATTATTGCAGAAGAAATGACTTAACTCCACTTACCCCCAGAGGAAAGTTTACACATTCATAGGATGTTTTAACAAAATGTTTGGTTAAAAAGTGAGAATGCTGCCATGTTTTATAAATGTGAATATAATACTTTTTAGAAGGCAGTTGTTGTGCTAACAGTTTGTTCACTTGAGAATGTGACTTCATTTCCTGTAGAGCTGAGTTGCAAAGTCTGAAAGGAAAATGCATTACTTTTTCATCATAAGAAAATAATGTCAGTTCAAGTCTTGGATTAGCAGAGGCCAGGTTTCTCTGTCATATCACAAACAGGATAGAAATAAAGAAAATGTCCTATATATGATTAACTATTAGAAATGTCTTGCAAACACTCATCTCACTGCCCACACTGAACTTTATGCATGCAATCAAGAAACTGCAGAGTTTTTCTTCCCTTCATATACCATTTCCCAGTTTTCTCAGCATGGTAAGTTAAAAGGAACCTGCAACTTAATGGTAGTTGAAAATATGGCTTGTGAGAAAGCAGAGGCTATAGGGTTAAATATTGAACTTTTTATTTCCAGTTCAGTAAAACTATTTATGTAAGGGGACAAGGAAAATTTCTGTCCAAAGCTTTAAATCAAGACTGATTTTTAAAGGAGAAAATGAATTGAAAGCTCCATATGCAGTATTTGTCATGTGCAATGAAATCCAAATATCTCATTTAGAGCCAGACTCTGTCTCATCTTTATACATATGGCCTCAACGCCACAGCAGTACATTGCCAAGCAGTGATTATTTCACCATCTCTCTTCAATGAATGTGAGAGGCAAGGTCCTCCTATAGCGGTCATTATTTAATTCTTAGTTTAACTACACCTGGTGTAAATCAGCCACCTCAAAATGGGAGGACATCTTTAGAAGAGCTGCTTACTGTGGGATAGAGTCCTTTCTGGTTTTCTTGCTGCTTTTCTTCAGTGCTGGAAAACATATGTGTTGAACTATTCTTAGCTTTCAATAAAAAAAAAAAGAAAGTTAATGAAAACCTGACACCATCTATTTCAAACTATAAAAGTTACACTGTAAGAATATAGAGTGTCACTTCAATATTATGTTTAGTCTGGTAGCAGGCTCCTCATAGACGCCAGTAACCATTGTTTCAAGGTAAGATTCATGACAAATGAGAGATAAGCTACTATAGAATTACTTTCTACTTCCAGTGCTTTGATACCAAAGATTTATTCAATTATCATGAATACATACTTATGGAACTAAATTTTATTAACAAAGATAGATGTAGACAATTAAAGTTCAAGTGGAAATTGAAGTTCATGTTGATTAGGAACATCAAATGACAAGCTCAGAACGAGGCAAATTAATAGACTATAACAAACATCCATGAGAAGATCAAATATTCTTTCTCTAATTGACATCTTTGGAACATCTGATCTACCTTAGCTTAGAAGGTGAAAGTCATGTATTTATTTCAGAATACAAATCAGAATTCGTCCTGGTAAGATCTGAAATAAAACTGTTTCCATTTCTTCAACAGAGGAAAAAAAGACCCTTGAACTTATTACTTATATAAACTGCATAATGAAAACAAATTTTTGCATGACATTGAAAAATTTATCATCTATAACACTAATATATTTCTGAGCTGTATGAGTTATTCTCTGTGGAACATATTAAAAAGAAGGAACAGATTTTGAATTCTCTGATCCACAATGCAGGCCATAAAGTCCATATTCACAGACTAGTAATAATTGTAGCATTCAGTGTTACCATACCTCTGACACATGAGGTAGTCAACACCGTTTAGTTAAATTATTGTTTCCTAGATAACTGACGAGGAGTAGTAGCAGTGGTGAAAATGGGATTGACATAGATCTCAGCCAATTGGTAGGCAATGTTAGAGTAAAGGATTTTTCTGGAATTCTCTCTCCCATGCTTACAATGCATTAAAAATGTTGGGTCATCTACAAAAGATTGGGTCACTCATCCTTTTCTTCTGAGAAGTAACCAGAGGAGGACTTGGAAGTGGTACTCAATTTTCCATAACTGTCTGAAAACCAGATCACTCTCCAAAGTAACAGGAGAGCTGGTTTAGGCTTATTCCTTACTTAAAGAGATCCAAGTCCATCCATCTTCCTTTTCCAGAAGAATATTGTAAATACCAAGCTAGAGGGCAATCAGGAGAACTCTATTAATTTGGGGATAGAGGATTCTGGGGTCTATAAGGAAAGGTAACAAAAGTGTACAGCTTAGGAAACAGCCAGGAGACAGATACTAGAATCGTAAAAATGTTAATGTTTGTTTCTCATGTTAGCCCTGTATTATAAACTAGAGATATAAAACCAAAGAAAATCTAAAAAATTAAAAGCAGGCATGATCTTCAATGTTTATATTATTTCAATTCAGCAGCCTAACTACTGCATCATGTACCTTCTTTCAATGTCCAGAAATGGATTTTATTATTATTTATTATTTTATAAATTATAATAATTTTATTGTAATTTAATTGTCAGGCAGGATTCACCACGCCATTTCTCAACACTGTTGCTTTATTTTGTCATCAATACTAGAAATCCCATCTTTTTAATGTGAAATAGAGGGACACCAGTTAAATTTAATAAATGTATCATAAGCACTTCAATAATTATAATCAAAACATGACTTTCCCTATGAGAAATTTATTACATCTAACAAACAGTGCTTGTTCCTAAAGTTTGTCAGAGGAAGTTATATGTCAGCAGGGGCTGACTAGAGAATTGTTAATCTATTCCATATCTGTATTTATCCAAATCTTTTGCTGATTAAAATCCTTTTCTCTGTTTTTGATAGCATTCATTCTATCTGTTAGTATGATATTATTGTGAAAAAAAATGTTCACGTGCTGCTGTGCCTAGCTTATTTTGACCCTCCTAGGGTCAAGAAGTGTGAGGCTGGCCAGCCCTTCAGAATTAACAGTTTTCATGTACCTTTAAGCAGTTTGTGTTTAATGAAAATGGGAACAAGATACCTAGTTGGAATAAAAGTATGAAATCTGTTCTACAAAATCAGGGTATTAGGAAGAGGTTTTGCAGGACAGACTTTCACAGAAGAAACTAGAAATCTCTTAAAACATAACTATCAAAGGGGTTGTATGGGAATAGTTGCTGGTGAAGAATATAGTTTCTGACTAAAGCTTATTGGAAGGTGAATTTTTAGTTTGAAATTTTCACGTGGGACTTTTGAGCTGTTCCAAGAAAAGTCGATCAAATCTGTGAGCTCACTCTTAGCAAATATAAGGTAGAGTGAGAGATGCTTTGGTCCGGAGAAAACACTTGTTTAAGACTCTTCCTCTCCCTGACAAAACTCATGCTGCCTTCAGCATAGTCTGACAAACTAGTTTTAGGGATAGGAGAACAAAGAGATCAGAGGAATACTATTTAATATATGTAAAAGAAAACGTAAGTCATCAAATCAGACATCATGTGAAGTTGCAGACCAATGAAGAAAGAGCAAGGTGCAATAGTATGCTAGCAAATATATAACAGCCCCAGTCAGATCCTGAAGTGAGGGAGAAGAAGCTATCAACACCATATTCCTCCTAGCAAAGGACTCCAGATGATGAAAACTTGCTGTTACACACACACATACAGACACACACACTGAGATGAAGCTGTCAACCTTAGGACGCAGAGGAGTAGTGGAAAGGTGAGCATAACACAGGGAAAAGAGTTAGACACTAGAAAGGGTGTGTACAACAAATTTAGCTGTATTACTATTGCTGAGAATCTTTCTTTATAGAGATATTAATGTCTTTATTTTCTTTTTCTTTCTTTTTCTGTAATAATGAGATCTGGATGAGTAATGATTCCTGGATTAGGCTATTATGATTTCATCTATACCAATGAGTTACTGGCTTTACATATAAGGTGTGTTTTCGCAAAAAGCATGATTTTGAGGATACCACAAATTGCACCAGTGAACACAGAGTCATCAAATACTTACGCTCTCTTAAATTACCTTCAGATTTCTTACCTTAGAAGGTAACCTGAAACATACAAAGTATGAAATCAAGAACCAAGAAACTGAGATTTATAGTGTCTCAAGAGACAAAAAGGCACCTTAGATTACTTCATACAAATGGGAGAGCAGTACAAAAACCTGAGGGGAAAACCAACACTGAAATAATTTGAAAAATGTCTAAATGCTATGATGTTATTGTATTTCTACAAAAAAAAGTCAAAAGATTGAACCTGTCAGCAGGTTATTTAAGGTTTGTGAGTGATCCCTGGGTGGAAGGACCACAGCAAAAGAAGTTTGGGTATGTCTGTATCTATAGGTGGTAGTCACATTTTCAGACAACTATGCAAAATGACTGCAAGGTACTGATTGTGCTACTGCTGCCATGGGGCAGGAAATATAGCAAACTCTTCTTCCTGTCATCTATATTGGTCATTGCCTTGCCCCTCCTCTACATAAAAACAATAGAAAGTTCTCTTTTAAAAGACTTTCTTAGATCTGTCTGCGGCTATACCTACATCCATTACCTTTTCCTTAATCTCTTTATTTTCTAATGGCATTCCACTTAGGCTTCTTTTTTATTTAAGGAGGGCAGTCATTTTATTAGCTTCTTGTTTGTCTGCTATTCATCATCTCAAAGAGAGCGTTGCTTAACATATGTAATGACTATAATTCTGAAAGTGGCTGTCCCAAAGCTATTGATCTAGTATAAACATCATTGCTATAGTAAAACTGACTATGTCAGGGAATGAGTCTGATCCAAAGCAGTTTAAAAAACTGGTCTATTTCTTGCTGACTTTTGTCAGTAGAACAAAAGTCCAGACATGGAAAAAGAGGAAACAGAACATCCTATGTATTTTGCTTTCTTGGGTTTCTGCAAAACCTCATTGAAATGAAGTATTTCAGCCATCAACATTGTAGAATCTGAGCACTTTATAGTATGTCTCTGAAGAGAAACCTGTCAGCCTATCCCTATCATACAGGTCTGGAATTGATACAACTGTATTTTTTCAAGGGAACTTTCTGAGAATTATGTATATGTGGAATTATTCACCCAAGATCAACTTTGGATCTTCAGAAACTCTAATTATTGTCAACCTTGGACTCTCTCTCTGTTTTTGATATAGTAAAGCTCTTTAACTATCCGATATTGTGCTAGAACCTCAGTTTATGGATGCTCAGGGATTTGGAACAAAGATCATATCCAGTTCTTATAAGGTACTGAAAAACAGGTATTGTCTTCCTTTGTCTCTTGAGGTTAAATCCAATAAGATTTCTCAGGACACGCTTGACCAATAATCATAAGAATAAGTAAGTCTCTTGATAAAGTGGCTGGTATTTTTTTTAAAGCATGGTTAGCGATAACATTTTATTTAATATTCAACTAGTTAAAGAACTCAAATCAGAAGACAGACATCTCAGACTGATTTTCTCATCCTTTGAGGAGTTAAAATGAAGAGTTTCTGAAACTCCAGAGCCATGACCATATGAAGTAATAGATGCACGCTCTCCATAAAACTATTCCTCTCTACAAAACACCATTTAAGATTCAATAGGTAAGAAGGACCCAGAAATGTTGATTATCCCGGTAGTTAAAATAATGTTAGTAATTTCCAGTGTGCCTTATATTTTCAGTACTAAGTAACAAATGTTCAATTTCAAAACATATGTTGATTTGAACTGTCATTAAGCTGTAGTCTTTACTGACTAAGTCTGGTCTGAGTAAGAGAGAATATACACATATGGTTTCCCTGGTAGAGAGCACACAAGGAATTATTACTCTGAGAAAATGTTTGCATGCTGGTTTTCCTCTTTTCCAGGAAAAAATAATTTCCATTAGTCTAACTGGTAGTTTATTACTACTTTTCCCAAACTCTTTTCTTGCTTGCATCAGTCTTATGTTTGAATGCTTTCCTATATAGCAGAAAAAATAATATATTTCAGGTGATTGCTCTCTCGTCACATTCCGTACGGCATTAGAAATGTACAGAGCATAGGGAGAAGTATCAATATATCAACAAAGGGGAGGCAGTTTTATTAGACTTTTTCAATATACAGGATAGGCCTATCAGTCTTACTTCAGTTGCTGGGAAAGTTATGGAACAAATCCTCCTGGGGACTATCATAAATCAAAGGAAGCACGTGATTGGGAAAAACCATCATGGATTCACCAAGGGCAAATCATGCTTGACGAACCCGATCGCCTTCTACGACAAAGTAACCTGCTCCGTTGATGTGGGGTGAGCGGTGGACATTGTTTACCTGGATTTCTCCAAGGCTTTCGATATGGTTTCCCACATCCTCCTCCTAGAGAAACTGACCCATTACAGTCTAGACAAGTGGTCTGTGCGGTGGGTGGGGAACTGGCTGACAGGCTGCACCCAGAGGGTGGTGGTAAATACCTCCTTTTCAAACTGGCAACCTGTCACAAGTGGGGTCCCCGAGGGATCGATATTGGGCCCAACACTGTTTAATATCCTCTTAAGTGATGTGGATAATGGGATCAAGTGTACCCTGATGAAGTCTGCCGATACCAAACTGAGTGGGGAAGTGGACGCTTCAGAAGGGAGAGCCACCCTGCAGGAAGACCTGGATAGTCTGGAAGAGTGGGCTAACAAGATCCTTATGAAGTTCAACAAAGACAAATATAAGGTCTTGTACCTGGGAAAACATAATCCAGGAGTGCAGCACAGGCTGGGATCTACCTGGCTGGGGAGCAGCTCTGTGGAAAGGGACCTGGGGGTCCTGGTGGACAACAGGCTCAATGTGAGTGAACAGTGTGCTGCTGCGGCAAAGAAAGCCAACAGGATGCTGGGTTGCATCAACAAAAGCATCACCAGCAGAGATAAAGAAGTGATTATCGCACTCTACTCACCACTTGTCAGGCCACACCTGGAATACTGTGTTCAGTTTTGGTCCCCGCTATACAAAAAAGATGTGGACAGGCTGGAGGGGGTCCAGAGAAGGGCCACAAAGATGACCAAAGGACTGGGAAGCCTGCCATATGAGGAAAGGCTGAGAGAACTGGGTTTGTTCAGCCTTGAGAAAAGAAGGCTTAGGGGAGACCTCATCACCATGTTACAGTATTAAAAGGGTGGCTACAAAGGAGACTCCCTTTTTACAAGGAGTCACATGGAAAAGACAAGGGGTAATGGGTACAAGTTACTCCTGGGGATATTGCGATTGGACACAAGAGGACAATTTTTCACAATGAGAACAATCAGCCATTGGAATAACCTCCCCAGGGAAGTGGTGGATTCCCCAACATTGGACACTTTTAAGATTTGGCTGGACAGGGTGCTGGGCCATCTTGTCTAGGCCGTGCTTTTGCCAAGAAAGGTTGGACCAGATAATCCTTGAGGTCCCTTCCAACTTGGTATTCTATGATTCTATGAATAACTTCTTGTATTTTGCAAATATAGGCCCTGGAATATGAAAACAAAAATCTGAAAATCTCAGTCAAAATCTCTTTTTCTGGATGAAGGGGAGAAGGAAGAATATTTTAATAAACTGCATAATAGGAGCTCTGGATTTATTTTCTGTGGAAACTGAAATTTTAAATACACTTTTACAAAAGCTAATCTGCAAGAGCATTGTAGCAAATATGTCCAGGAAACAAAGAGGATCTTCTATCAAAAAAATCACCATAATTGCAGGAGACAAGTGAAGACAAGCAAAAAAGTATCTCAGACATGAAGAAGCAGATTCTTGCAATGAAAAAATGGTTTCAAGTTATCAGCTATAGAAAATTCAACAGAGATTTCTGGCTGGCTCAGGAAATGAAATTTCCTAT
This sequence comes from Aptenodytes patagonicus, assembly GCF_965638725.1. Classification (NCBI taxonomy): domain Eukaryota; kingdom Metazoa; phylum Chordata; class Aves; order Sphenisciformes; family Spheniscidae; genus Aptenodytes; species Aptenodytes patagonicus. The sequence continues at coordinate 35,405,220 of NC_134952.1, read as the reverse complement.
CACTGATAATAAAGGCATATGAATGTTTTCTTCTGAGAAGAGAAAGGAACTGTTTAAGGATTCTGTTTTTATTAACATAGATTAAGCTATAAATTAAGATACTATTTTGAATATTAAAAAACATGAATAATAAGTATTGTAATGAATTAAATAAACCCTTTCAAATGGCACCATCTATTAAAATTTTTACGCTTTTGTCCATCATTTATTACTGTGGGTCAAATTCTACTTAATCTTTATTCGGAGACATTCCTCTCCATCATTATGAGTTTTGCTCATCTGTATTGGCACAACCAATTTACTTTCATGTACAGCATTCAGCTCGCCATCCTCTATTAAAAAGCTTCTAACAGTGCTGCTTGCACAGAATGACTGATACCAGTGGCCACATTCTGAATGCAGTTTCTGTATCTGATACACAAAACTCCACATTTGCCTCTCAGTTCAGGACCTACAATGCAAAAGGAACTCTGATGCCTTTCAGGATGCTGTCTTTAATCCTGGTCCTCAGGATAGTAAGCATTGTTTACCTTTTTTTCTGTGTATCAGAATAGTTTTTTATGTTCAACACAATCATGTGCCAGACTGAGGTGATGTCTGAGTGTACCATCCATACATGTACAAATCTGATAGGAATGTTTTTATAAAGGGTGTGGAAGAAGGGAATGCCTAAGAAGTATCACCCCTTGGAGAAGCAGCCTGGTAATTTCAACACACGGTTGAACGGTTCAACTCACATCTTTTCTAGGACTGGCTAGAAGAGATCCTTTGCTAGCATCTCTCAAACTTGCATGACTATTACACATTAAAAATATTCACTTAGCATTATTCAAAGGTCTGTTTTCTGTTACGGTAATCAAGAATTGATCAAAATCTTGCACAAAACTTTTCCAATAACAAACATTTGGTTTTGTGTCCTTGATAAGAAGGCTTCCAATAGCATTTTCAAATCACAGTGAACACAGGAGAACAAAAGCGACAGACTACTAGAGCTGCCCATAGCCTCACGTGACACTTGAACCTTACATGGCATAACCATACGAAAACCTCATTATTTGTTTTAATCTGAAAGATTTTTCAAAAAAATGTAGTTTTCTTAAGTACATATTTCTTTTAGAGACTTACATTGATATACCAAGACATGGGGGAGGTGGGGAGGAATTACTTCCTTATTATTGTACTTTTCTCCAGCAGGCATTAAGAAAAGGTTGAGCAAAGTAGTCATTACTTATCATCGCTTGAGGTTTTCCTAGATGTGCATACTGGGGAGTTACTGTTGGCTAACACAAAAGATATTTGGACTCCACCTAAGCCCACCTAAGTATCACAGCAAGATGCACACTGCTTCATTAATAGTTTATATAATGACCTGACAATTCATCTATACTTTACTAATGCAATACCATTGCTAAATTGTGATTTTCTCTTCTGTAGTTTGTTCCAGATATAGAAGTTAGCTATTTAAATTACTATTAGTTACTTTCAAATGTATATAAACTGTTGAAGCATTGTTTATTCAACTGTATATAAAATATATTAGCATATTCTGCATTATTGAATCATAGAATTCATAGAATCATAGAATAGTTTGGGTTGGAAGGGACCTCTAAAGGTCATCCAGTCCAACCCCCCTGCCGTGGGCAGGGACATCTTCAACTAGATCAGGTTGCTCAGAGCCCCGTCCAACCTGACCTTGAATGTTTCCAGGGAAGGGGCATCCACCACCTCCCTGGGCAACTTGTGCCAGTGTTTCACCACCTCAGCGTAAAAAATTTCTTCCTTATATCTAGTCTACATCTACTCCCCTTTATTTTAAAACCATTCCCCCTTGTCCTGTCACAACAGGCCCTGCTGAAAAGTTTGCCGACATCTTTTTTATAAGCCCCCTTGAAGTACTGATAGGCTGCAATAAGGTCTTCCTGAAGCCTTCTCTTCTCCAGGCTGAACAACCCCAACTCTCTCAGCCTTTCTTCATCCCCCTGATCATTTTCATGGCATTCTTCTGGACCTGCTCCAACAGGTCCGTGTCTTTCTTCTGCTGAGGGCTCCAGAGCTGGACGCAGTACTCCAGGTGGGGTCTCTCCAGAGCAGAGTAGAGGGGCAGAATCCTCTCCCTCGACCTGCTGGCCACGCTGCTTTTGATGCAGCCCAGGATACGATTGGCCTTCTGGGCTGTGAGCGCACATTGCTGGCTCATGTCCAGCTTCTCATCCACCAGTACCCCCAAGTCCTTCTCAGCAGGGCTGCTCTCAATCCCTTCATCCCCCAGCCTGTATTGATACTGGGGGTTGCCCCGACCCAGATGCAGGACCTTGCACTTGGCCTTGTTAAACCTCATGAGGTTCACACGGGCCCACTTCCCGAGCTTGTCCAAGTCCCTCTGGATGGCATCCTGTCCCTCTGGCGTGTGGACGGCACCACTCAGCTTGGTGTCATCTGCAAACTTGCTGAGAGTGCACTCATTATGCCAGGTAAATTTATGTAAAATAATACCATTTACCAAGTTACTAAGGGTTTTTTTGGTATCTCCTTTCCTGCCCCCTTCTATTACACATCACTTATTTTTTCTAGTCTCCTGAGATACTAGATAAAAATAACCTGGCAATGGATCAGACTCCAAAGATTTTCATTCCTGGTTTTGATAGCAATAGGATCTGGGTAGGAAAATCACTGAGAAGGAGAAGATTGTGAACAATGCTTGAAAGTCCTACCCAGTCCTTGTCCAGTCCTTATCCTTTATGCTTTAGAAGTTTTTAACTCAGCATCTGTTGTATCTGCCAAATTGGAGCTTATCACACGCATTGATTATCACTGCCGCGCTGAACTTAGCCAAGGGTAGCCTTTAACACCAAAAGGGTTAAAAGTGGTATTAGTATTGTGTTGCCTGATCTAAAAAGCAGTCTCATCGGACCTCCAGGGAATAGAATAGACAAGTAAGTGTGTGTGTGGTCTTATGAAGGGAAAAGTTAAGTAATGAATTAATCCTTGGATTTCTTTTCTGGAAGTTACTGATGAGATGTTCAGAATCATCAAAAAGCCTTTTTATTCATCCTGTTTCAAGACATGGACATTAGTTTAGCCTGTCTGTACTTTAAGAACTAAGAAACTCCTTAAAACAGAGTGTCTAAATGAAGCTCCCTCAATGCTGTGTGCTGTGACACAGCACCTTTACTAAGCCTGGCTGTGACAAATGGTGAGGCGCTGAACTTTAAAGGACAATGGACAGGTTTGAATTGTTATGCTTTACCCAGTTAAAAATAAGGACAATAGCCATTCTCATCCATAAGAATCTGCCACTTCATATAATTAAATTCTGGCAGACTACATACAGCAGGTGTATTTTAATTAAATTTCTCCTTTATTACATCAGGAACAGTATGCAGTCTCTGTGGCTCTTATCTGCCTTGCCCCCCTCCTCCTCTCCCCAATCTCTCAAAGTAGCTGAGATACTCTCTGGGAAAAGGTTAGACAATACCTATAAGGAGGGACTAGCATTTAGTAGAAGATCTTTAAATAGAACTAAGCCATGGGAAAATATGCCTTTTGATGAACAAAAAAGTTGTATTTAAACGGTTAGTTCATGGAGTAGAAAGAAGATGATTTTTGGTCCTGATCTATAGATTTCATTTGGCAGCACTTTCTGAAATCTAAATATGAAAAAAATATCTTCGAACTAGAATAGAATTGTCTTTGAAATAATTTTAACATATTATTTAACCTTTTTCACAGATAATTTAAACACTTGTAAAATATATTTTTACTAGCTGATTTATTCGTTAATATCTACTGGTGTTTGCAAGCTCACCAAAAAGTAATCATATATACTTTGCCTTGCTGGTTGCTAGGGATCTATATAGAAAATAGAATCCCTATTATGCTGAAAAATAAAAGACACAGAACTTCACCGCACATTAAATACATTAATTTAATGTAAACCTGGAAGCTATGTTTTAAAATGTAAGCTAGGACTTAAAATAAGTTTAAAAGTGAATGTATTATACAACATAAATGGAAAAAGAAACAGGCACTACAATAGCATCACAAAAGAAACAAACATCAACACAGAAATACAGTCATAGTTTTTGCCATATGCCCTAAATGAATTGCTACACTATTAATTTTGACTCATTATGGCAACATTTCCTTTCCTTTTTTTAAAAATTTCATTTCCATTCATTTCTTCACTGAATCTAATCCTTTCTAATTTCTCTAAATGTCCCTGCCTTTTAAGGAAAAATAAATAAATAAAATACCCAAAACCCCTTAAATGAACCAGGAACAAGCAAGCTGGCATTTCACAGAAATTCTGTATTTGTGTATGACCTGTATTTTCATGGTAGTTACAATGATGAGGAATCATGATGTGTGTTTAAAATCTTCTTTCTCTGTAATACATTAATTAATATGTGATCTGCTTTTCTTTGGTTTCTTGTTTTGGGAGGGTGGGACTAAATCAAGCCCAGGAAGAGATGTTGGAAAAGCTTGTCTCATAACCAGAATAATTTCAAACATATTTTAAAGTTTGCTTTCATTTCCATTGCATGGAAGTTCAGCTTATTCACATGACAGTTTAACAGGATGAACCATTCTTGAAATTAAATATTTTGTAAGTGAATAATAATAAATGACCACAAGTGAAAGTGAATTTAAAAAAGTAAAAATATATTTTAAACCCAAAGCAAATTCCAATTATAACAATTTCACTTACACCCTGAATTAGTGCAAGTTTATCTTGAACTGCTATACAGAGAAAAAAAACTGTAAAAAAAGTTTTAAATTATAGTGTCCCATATGATCCAGACTGTTCACTGCAGTTTTGAAAATGAATATTTTGGCATTCCTAAAACTGCAATATTTTATTCTGGTTTGTTGGAATGGCCTGAAGCACTATGATGTGAATCACTTAAGAAATGAAACTTCATTTTCCTGTGGTGCACTTAATGTGCAATAGGTTCTGTAGAGCCAGACCGCTCACACCCCTCCTTACACTGTGAGACAATATGCACATCAAATTTTGCACTATAACTGACATTATGGAAGATGAAGCACTGCAGGGATGCTGCCCTGTATGAAGGATGGGACTAGAGGCATTGCTTGTCTCATAAGGAAATCCATGTACCATAAGAAAATAGAGCCTGTTGTTTGAAGTCCTTGTACTACATTAAAATTCTGTGCTTTGGATCAAATAAAAATTAAAATAAAGTATATGCTAAGTTTTGAAAGGATAATATATTTTTTTTGGCATTATAAAAAGCTTCTCACAGAAATCAGTTCTCCAGAAGCTACATTTTCTGTTGGGAAATTCCAATGGAAAACTCATATCCAGCTCTTGTTATAAATAAACTTCTTAAAAGCACTTAGAATGTGTTCTGACTGATGCTATACGTGGCCATAAGAAATGTACTGGACTGGTTTTTTTAACCCATTCTATTCTCTGAAGCCAAGCAGAACAGCAAAATGCTCTCCACCATGAAGCCCTGAGCAGTCTGCAGGGTGCCTGGAGATCCTGGAGACGGCATGCCCTGCCTGGGGGCAGACAGCCCTGGTGGGGGCTCATGCCATGCAGGCAGACCTCCCAGGGTATCAATGCCCTGAGGCTGCGTGGCAATGCACCTCCCGGCATCCTCTCACACTCATAAACAGTATCGCCCTCTGCAACCCTGTTAATACGTGTTAGAGGCAACAGGGCTGCCCTGAGTCATTACCCCTGACAGTTGGAGCATCAGCCTTTGCATTGGGAAATCAGCTGTTTTTCCAGGGGAAAAAATCTGCTTGTGGTTTGTCGGTTTTGCTGAACACCTTATCTACCTGAGAAAAAATGCATCAGTGCTGACAAATTGGCATTGCTGACCATATCTTGCTTCTGCATCAACAGCAAGTTTGGGGCCGGGTTGTTTTCTTGACAAAATTGAGCAGCTATGATAGGTTTCTCTGGGTATTTCTGGACTTGCAGAGATGAAATAGAAAATGCCTGTACCATACTGACACAGACAGTTAAAGGAGGGAGAGAATGAAAGGTGGAACAAAGAAAAATTGAAAGAACATGCTGAAGGTTCAGCCTTTCTCCATCAGAGCCCACAGACGCAAAAGATTTCTCTGGCAAAGAGTATGCATATTCCTGACATCAAGGTCTACAAGACAAAACAAAGCCTCAAGATGAGGGAAGTCAATGTGAGACTCCATATGAGCATTCTCCCATGGAATAAGTAGGTTGGTTTGGTTTCATTTTTGGGGAGGAGAGAGAGGGAAGGTCCATTTCCTAGAGCACCTCAGAAGAAAACAACTTGGAGCACTTACGCTGCAGGGACTGCCATTGGGACTGCAAGCCAGGTACAGCTGACCTGCTGCACCCTCTAAGATGTCTGGGGAGCTGAACTGGAGGAAAAAAAACCACACCAAAAAAGGTGTAATATAGACTGCTGTAATTTGTAATTGCCCAAACACCACTTTTTATATTCCAAATTCTACATATACATCTTTCTGGGGGAACTACCTTATACTGTGCAGGTGACACGTTAGATTTATTCTTTACTTCTTCATTATTCAATTCAGGTTGCTCTTATGTTTTCTTTCCTCATCTCCAGCTCTTACAGATTTACAGCCTTATGCCATCTCCCTCACATCATTGCCACTATTGCCTTTGACTTCTGCCTGATATCTTAGCTACTTTAACAAGATACTTAATATTCCCTTTCTACTTCAAGATAATTGGATTTGTTAGTTGTATATTAAAAAGAATGCATTTCTATCAAGCAACCTCTATACCCGCAACAACTTGATCCATGTAGTCAAATGCTATTTTAACACTTTAATAAATCTTTCTGCATGCAAGACTGTCTTTTAAACTTACTTTTATGTTTCTGTCTCATTCCACTATAAGCTGTTTCGTTGCCACCTCCATACGTTCTGGGCATCCCTGACTTGGTTGGATTAATCCAATTTAAATTTCATACTTACTTGCATGATGGGTGATCAGAACTGGTGCAGGACTGGGGTAGTTGCAGTAAAACATATTCGTGCTAATTGGTCAGTACTAATGTATAATAAAAAATTTGTACAGCAGCTACCACTCTATTTTGTACTGCCATCAGTATTTGCTGTTTTTATATTAATAGATTCATCTTTAATAGACTTCTAGTTGACCTGAGGGAAAAAAAATATCTTTAACTTGCTATTTTACACTCTTCTATCAGTATATTTAAATATTTGCATTGCATCATCACTGTGTATCTACACGATCATCTGGTGCTTACCTTCCACATTGTGAAAACACTGCATCAACACAGAAGAATACTCATTCTTAAGCCTAGTTTGAGAAAAGCATGTCTAATCAATGATACTGATGTATATAAAATATTTTGAGGTATACTGAAGCGTACTGTAATGTAATCTTAAAATGCAGCACAATCATAGAAGATTTATAACTCCATGACTATACTGGTTTCTGCCCTTTAGATATAAGGAATATCTTGTCAGAATTCACTTCCTTAATAAAAAAAGTAAAACTGGGAATACCTATACTATTCATCTTATACTATTTAGAGTAATATATGTGTATTTTAAATATAATTCATAGTTCTTGTTCCTGGCCTCCGGACTCTTTTATTCTATTCCTGTCCTTCACTCCTTCATCTGCATCCTATTCTGCTGACAGAACTGACTATTTAGTCAGTATGAAATACACTTAAGAATAAAATATTTTTGTGGTAATAAGACATATTTGATTTGGGAGTACATTTTAAAATTCAAAATATAAAGCCTTTCATCCAAAGACTTGCTGCTTTTTTTTTCCTTTCTCCCCTTTTCTTTGGTGTTGTGTTGTCTGTAATTTATGAACCAGACATTTGAGAGCTTTGAAAGCTTAACAGTCTGAATATACAAATAGCCTCTTACAGATATGGATCATCCTAAAAAGTTAGAGCATAAATAACAGGGTTAAAAAATATTAGATTAATTTAAATTGAACAACTGATCTTGCTCTCTATCACAGTAGTTACTGTTTATTTTCTCAAGAAAAATACTTGCAGCTTTAGAGAATTATGTTCCCAAAATAAACACTAGACTCTCAGAAGGAAGACTTATTGCAAAACTTAAAATAAAGCGCTTGCACACATGCTTCATGATGTGTTGTTAATTAGACAGTCACAGGAAACTTTTGCCTAATTCAGAGCACCCATTGGACTACATATTTCCAGAGGGATCTATGTCCTTAATTTGGCTTTGCTACATGAGCATGTGGTTTAGATTGAAACATCACTGTTAGATTATATCACCATCTACTATGTTGAAGTTTCTTACTTTGAGATTAGTATCATTAATTAAAAGTATTGTGTATCAGAGTACAGTTATTAAATCTGGCCTTAGATTTTGATGGCGTACGTATCAACTGGAGCAACGTTACAAAAACTCCAAAATGGTGAAACAGAGTGCAATTAACACATAGACAACATGCATAAAGCAACTTGATCTCCTTTTTCTATGTTTAGTGAGGACTGTATTCGAAGGAACTATTTAGGGGAAAGCTGTGCAGATAGCTGTGCTCATGAGAGGTCTTCTCTAGAAATACTTGCAGACGTTCAATTCTGCACACTACTCTTCAGAAACAGCATGAATCAGGGAGGCAGAAAATTCACTGTAATTAAAGAAGATCTATCAGGAGAATGAGTATCTTCTTGACCTAATAAGATTGCTTAAACAGTTTCCCAGAACTGTTAAATTGTTCCCAAAAAAATAATAGGAAAGATTTTAGTGAAGAGCCGTGTATGGTCACAAATCTCAATCTTATCAAGGGTATTGATTCACCTGTCACATAAACCTATCACTCTTCATTTATTATTTATGTATACATATGTCTATAAATGTATTGCAACAGAACTGATGAAGCCTGGATTTGTGGAGACTTGGGACACATGCCTGGATTTCCTGCTTTTTAATAGGGATAGCATCACACATAGTCTTTCCCTTTGTGGTCTCTTCCTCTCACAAAGCTGGCAGAAACTGCATAACTCTGTGGCCTTTACTCTTTTGTCACATTTGACCAAAATATGTCAACACGTACAGAAGTTACGAGAGCAGAACAGCAAATTTCCACCATGCTAGTTTGCTGCTTAGGAGCTAGGTGCTAACTGAATGGAATAGAAACTACTGAGGAGACTTTTACAACTAAAGAGGATCCCTGTTGGTTTTTAAGTCAGATTTCATTAGAATAATGTTTTTGTGAACGTTTATGCTTATGAAAAAGAAATAGCATGATAATAAAAATGCAGAGCACCTGTAAGAATAGAAAACAATTCTAAATATATTAAAAATACTCTATTACATATAAATGACAAGTCCTCAGCAATAGTTACATTTTCAAATATATTCACTTTTTTTTCAGTCTTCAAATTTTCAGCTCCTTCAAAGGGTTTGTCAGACAACTTATTAATGTAGCAAACAGTTCAGTCTATTAAGAGTTCAAACTGCAAAAATCAAGTTGGCATCGTTGGCAATCTAATTATTTTTTCAGTATATGACCATTTGATTTTATCACATTATGATTTTTATTTTCATTTAAAACAATGTTTCCTCATTATTGTTCTCCTTTCACATACCCTTTTGGTTTTGTAAATAAACTTGGCTTACTTATCCTATAATAAGTGTTTACAAGTAAGTCCAGCTGATTCATCTTATTTTAATTCAAATTTTCAGCCTGTATCTGTCTTACTGCCTTCTTCTATCATATCTCCAAAATTCAACCTTTCCTTCTTTTTTGTGTTACTTATTCAGTGTTTATGTCATTTAGTGACCCTACAGCTTTGTATGATTCCCCTTCTTTCTACTACCATATTCACCTTTATTCAGTTTTCCCGACCGAAACCATCCAAAATACTTGCCATTGTCTCCATCTCCTCCTTTTCTCTTCTGCACACATCTCTTTGCACTTATCTCCAATTTCACTGCTTGTTTGTTTTTTTTAACTACAACTACTTTTTTTATCTCATTGTGCAGCTTCTCAAGGAAAAGATGGGCATTGCCATCTTCACTCTGCCAGCACTGCTACCCTTACTTAAGCCATCTCTGAAAGTGGTTGTTGAAGACAGCAGCCTAAATCCTGTCAATCAGGAAAGCATTTCAGAGAAATTTGTAGTGCATTTCAGTAAGGGTTCCCTGTGAAACGTGTTACACAAAGGGATTCAAGCTGGTCTGTGGCCTTCCCATGAAGAATGATGGTCTAGGATTCCTCCCATTTAAGTCATAAACTCTGCTCTGTCCACCTATTCTGTACCCATCATCCCCCGTTTTAGTGCTACTGTCTCCTAGAAAATGTGTTGTATATGTGGGCAGCATGGGGACTGCAGTTATGGTTAGCTACATGGGATCAGACAAAACAAGTCCTCCAACTGACTGTGTTCTTTTGTCCTATCTCTTAACTCCACATTTAAAGCACTGTTAAGTGCACTGTGATCTACAGAAAGCATTTTTCCTCACGCCTTGATTTAAATGAAACTGAAAGACGTCTCTTTTAGACTTGTGTTCAGAATTAATAGTTAACTCAGAATGCAGAGATAGATGATGATCAGAGAATAAAATGTGGTTTTAATGTAAATGAGGCACGTTCATTAGTGATGAGGGCTTTCCGATTGCAGAATAACTGAGTATAAGAATCTGTGTACAGAAGTTCTCATTGGAGTCTACACATGATATGTGTTGGGAAGCTGCAAATATGAGATATGCCTAGCCCTGTCTTATTAGAAGCTAAATATAATCCCATGCTCAAAGTTCAATACAGATATATTTCGATTCTTAACAGCACTTGAGAGCCTCACTGATCAATTTAGCTCTGGTGCCAAACAAAACTGCAGTCTGTCTTTGAATCTGCAGAATCCACACGCTTTCACAGAGCCAGAAGATTTTAGGGCAGTGTGTCATGACTAGCTCATGACCCGGAGCATTCTGACAATTTTATATAAAGCAAGTATGTAGGTCAGATATAACATTAACATGAAAATTACTATCTCATATGTCTATTATTCATAGTGTCTAGAGTCATCTCTCACTTCATCCATGGTAAGTAACCTTTCCCCAGTGAATGGCAAAATTCACCTTCAGGCAGAAACCAACCATAAAAGAAGTCAAAACCAAAAGGTTGGAGAAAGTTATGAACAGTTATTTATTATATTAACATGAGTGGAACATTTTAAAAGACTAGAAACATTGATTTAGAATAGCTATAAACTCAATAGTCTCAAACTTATGTCAAATTTTAATTTCCAACTGGTTAACCCATTTAAGACATATCCTTTTGTAGTGCAAACAAATCTCTAGATTCTCCAGCTTTTTCTATTGCACTGTCCTTGCTTACATTGCCTTGGGCTGAATTCTGAGCTTCAGCACTGACTGAAGCTTATGTTCCTCATGTATGTACTCTTATTTCCCTGCATAATTCCTTCTTTCTTTTTCCCTTCTCTGTCTTTTGTTTAACTAGGCTAACATGACATTATCACAGCCTTATGTCAGCTTTACTTGAGAAACAACATCTCCTATAATGCTGCAGTGAGCCTGTGACAGAGAGAGAAGTGAGCTGTCCAGTTTCTGTCATTTGTCCTTTTTGTCCCCCAAAAAAACAGGTTCATATTCAAAAGAAACAAACAACAAAACTCTAAGCACTTCCACTCATCTTTGCTATTTTTTCTTTTTTACACAGGAAGAATGACTTTTATAAACTTTAGTATAACTAAATGACTATCAAGCTTAACATCTTCCTCATAAAAACTTTTTACAGCCTACAGGAAAGGGAGTAAGGGATATTGTTAAAGTAGAGACTTAATTTGTATATTCCAGACATTTTGATTATTTTCTTTTCCTTGTAAGTACCATTTTAAAACTGCAGAGGCATACCTAAAACATCTGACATCATAGGAAAGAACAGGTACCTACCTGCTTCTCTAAGTTCAATTGATACTAATTCCTAATTATTTCACTAGGTCAGTGTTTGGAAGAACAGGGTTTCAGTTGTAAACATAAGGTAAAATATAATTCTCCAAAACATGGACACTTGGTTCAGTATGGCGGTTTTTTGCCAACGATATAAAATAATGTTACAACATTTATTTTATTTTTATTTCATTTTCATTTAGCTCTAGCATACCTTAAGCAAAATGTTCAACTCCTCAGCAGTTACGAATGAATATGGATAATTATAGCTGTATAAGTCTTTCTTTTATTTGGAAAATATGCAGTGAAAATGTGCAAAAAAAATTCCTCCTTAGGAACTTTGCATACAGGACAGACAGTTAAGTGAAGCCTGGCCTCTTCTGCCAGGAAAATCTACATCTGTGATTTAACTTTTTAGGCTGTTACGTGACACCCTTCAAGCTACTCCTGTGTTTAACATTTTCTAATATTGAGTCAAAATGTTAATATACATTTCCTATTATATAGATGAATATATATGAATATCTTATATTTCACCAATTTTGTTGCATGTACACAGTTTATCTGGAATTATCTGTGGTTAAGAAACAGCTGCTTCAAAACTTTGGAACAGTCTTGTGTAAGTAGTCTAGTCATGCTTATTCTACTCGTGATATAATCTCTGTGGACACACTTTATATGTGGTCATGAGACATTAACTTTTCTTGTAATATTAAAAAAAAAAATGTTTATAAGACAATGTATTTAACTCTTCAAGCCGAAAAATTAACACAATATATTTGAGTCTATTCAAAATGGGAAAATAATTCATTAATTTAATTTGTTCAATGTGCTATTTACGTTTTACCAAAAGCTGGGCTATTTATTCCCCTTCTCCCCATGCTAAATTTGAAGTCAGTTGTGGTTCTGCAAGTTTCTTAAACAGCTCTTGACTAAAACTGCCATACATGTCCGTATGTTGAATTTGTCTACTGAGGTACAACTAAGTTTCTCAGAGAGATTAACTTCTGCACTGCAGTAGAGCTCATTAAAAGGGAAGTTTCCAATATACCTTATCTGAGGGAACTTAAATTCTCTTTATTACTCAGTTCTACACATTTATTTTGCTCTTAAGAAATCTTAGCTCATTAGGTACCAAGGACTCCAGAACCTTCCTTATAAAATGCACTACAGGCAACATTGCTTAGAAAGAAATTCTCATCAAGCTGCCATCATCTGGCAATTACACCAATGTTTTGATTACTTGTTATGTGGTACTTTCTCTTCAGCAAAGTCTTCATGAGACGAAGCAGGCCACAGGCCAGACATCCTTGATCCAAGTGAGGAACGTTGTGCAGGCTGCCTGTCTAAAGCATCCAGATTTGCTAATTCAGCACTGATTCCAGATGAACTTTAAATCTAATTTAATTTATATGCATCTACACTGTGAAACTGATGGTCTTTAAGGATAATTGTTTAGGATGGATGGGGAGTATTTGTGCTCTAGGAAGGTTAGCTTTGCCTCCCTGACAGTTAGCTGGATGTTTGGTCCAACATCCATTGATGTCAGTTCAAAGATTCCTATTGACTTCCACGGTCTTTGGATGAGGTTCTAGATCTCTAATTGGCCAACTGCGTGCATATTCGCTATGACTGTCCGCACATATTGCACCTGGCCACTGCATATGCAGTTTCCAAAAACCATTTGTAGTAACTAGCTTTAAAATGCTATATTCAATAACTATTTTAGCATGATCTACTGAAAATATGTGACCAAAAATTCAATGAACTCTATACCTAAGTATGAATGTGGGGTAATATCTGCACTGAAGTGTATAGACAGCACTAGGTTCCCAAATTTGCTAGTAGAGCCCTTTCAACTCTGGATATACAGGTTATTTTAAAAATGCTATGCTTGTTTTTTCTTCTAAGGAGAAATCATATACATTTTTAAAACTGTGTTGAAGGGCTTTAAAAAAATTACTCACTTTGCAACTTTAAATGATAGATTGATATTGTGCCTTCCAGTTTTCTACAAAAGTTACCAAAAAAACCCTTGAAAATACATGCAAAATCCTTATTTGAAAAGATGTTTAAATTAATAAAAATTAAGAGCATTGTTAATTATAAAATCATAAATAGAAATGGTTTACGGAACTGCTACTGTCAGGCATTTACTAAGAAAAGTTCCTGTAGCTGAAGAGATAGTAGAAGCAAGTCTTTATGATCCAGTAGGTCACAAAACAAGCACATATGCTCTAGTTACCTTTGAAGTTTAGACAAAAAAGAAGCTTGCAGAAGCCAAATGAATTTTAATGTATAACTATGAAAGAGAACTACCTAGGACAGGAGAGGGCTAGTGTTAATATAGTTACATATAGCTTTTGCCATGTTATGTTTTTCTCCCCTGGTACCTTTTACATTTTTTTGTATCCCAATAGTTTTGGATTTTTCCAAAGCATAGCCATTAATGCTTCTTCCTAAATAATACATCTTATTAAACTTCAAAACTCTTCATACCAATATATTTATAGTGGCTGTCCATACGCATGGAACATGTTTGGAAAACAAACTTTGTTTCCTGGTATAACTGTTTATTTATATATGTATGCATGATCTCACATGGCTGGCAGTAGGTTAACCAACGTATGGACTCTTTTTTTAATACTTACTATATATACTTATGTATATAAATATATAAAAATATATTATATATTATATGTAAGTATTAATATATGATTCGGTTGTTCTCATTCTCTTTTACGTACTGCATGTTCAAGATGAACAATGATGAAAAAAGATCACTGCAAGAAATAACAAGTTTTCATTCTACTTTGACTATCAACATCTATTTGTCTCTCGAAAACTGTATTAGTACATCCACACTGTGAAGATCAGAATAAACATGGTAGTAGAGCTGAATCTGAGAGACATCCACAGTGTTCCCCAAGAGTCTAATTTCCATATCTAACATAATGCAAACCACAGCAGCAAGCTCATTTTCAACTTACATGTACCTTATATAATAATCCAGACATGGGCCAAATGTCTGCCAATATATTATTCCAGCTGGTAACACTTTGCATTTCCCTGCAAAGGTATATGGCAATAGCAAACCATTCAGTAAGCTTTTAGATCTACGTTACCTTTTAAAGGTATTATTAACATAATCTCTCTCTAACCTATTCAGTGGAATTTGGTCAGTGTAATCCAGGATTATTTTCTTAAATTTTCCGATCCGTGAAGTGTATGGAATTTTTCACCAAGAAAAGCAAATATATGTGAAACTAGAACCCAAACCAGAATTATGATCCTGCTTTCAAACTCCATATTCATTTTGCATCTCATTTAGCAGCAGCAGTCAGGGTTACATTTTATTGCAGAAACAGAAGGATAAGCCAGCAGTTTGCTAAAGAAGAAAACCAAAGGCAACAGTTAAAAAACTACTCGGAAATTAAGACACACTTCTAGAACAGCAAGTTATTATTGTACAGTAAAGAGAAGAAAAACAAAGTAATCCATTGACCACCTCTTAAGGCATATGCTAGAAAAAAAGGATCAGATGATAAGAACAAATAGAGCTAAGAAACAAAATTGTTGCGTGCCTGTACCTAAAAATTTGAATATCTTCACAATTAAGTAAAAAAAAACCATTTGGATAATAGAAAACTGAACTGATAATTACAGGAAAACAGGCACATGCTTGAACAAAGAAAGCGTTAAAAGAAAGCAATGGAAAGCAAGAGAATAAACAAAAGGAGAAGGATAGTTATGCCAAGATGCTACTTGAAAGGACAAACAAGTGGGAAAATGTTATCCCCCCATAGCTGAGTTCCAGTGTCTCCCGTGACCGAAATGCCCAGGAGAAAAACTGCCCCACGGTGAGCTCAGACCACAGCAAGGTCACTGCTGAGATGACAAACTTCAGGTAACAAAAAGGTGCTGAATAGGTCAATCTGGCAGAAAGAACACTATATCTTAGCTGAACTGCAACAAATGGGACAAATCCCAGATCTAACTGGGGTCATGGTTCTAAATGCAACAGATAATGTACCAACCAGTGTTAATGGAAAGGCAAAGCTCTTTTTGCCCTGTGGGCTAACTACAATAACTTTTACCACTTAGATCAGTGATACCCTGATGCTGTAATTACTCACTGCATGTGTCGGTCGATATTTGCAATGTGCTTATTTACTGCCCACTTTCAGGTTGGAAAGCTGCTGTGGAAAGTGCAGATGGCTTGTCCCACTGAAAATAAATCCATGTAATTTCTTTTTTTTTGCCTTTTCAGAGGAGCAAGCAATTTTTCAGCTCTGCTGTATCTTACAGCTAGCTGAGCCTGCAGAATCATGAGCTACAAACATGGAAAAACTCTATAGGAATTTTGCTGAAACTTAATAATTACTCTACTGTTAAATATGCAGCATGTATAGACTCAGAGATGGATCCAGAGAGGAGGGGGGGGGAAACTGCAAACTTTAAGTTTTGTTTAGCTCTGAGTGTAAAGCTGTTCATTGCATGGATTGAAGTGTTCCAGAAAAATAAACTCTGGCCATTTGCTCTGGGTATCTTTGCAATGCATAAAACTAGACATCAAGAAACTCACTGTCTTTAAACTGCAATTCAATCTTATGCGGCCCCCACATGAGCAAAACAGACAAGTTAAAGGTTAAAACTATCTCCAGCCATCAATGTGTCTTCTCCTTTTCAAAGGTTCAGAGGACACAGAAGAGTTTATAGTGCTGAATAATATTATCCTGTTGTTTACTGCCTCCTTCATGCCAGAAGAACACTGTGTGCATGTGTTTCTCTTGCAGTCAAATGAATGAAAGCTTTTGGGGGCATCTTTTTGCACAATGTTTGCACAGCACCTATTTTAGAGAAGTTTCTGTCTCAATTTCTAGGATCCTAAATATTACAAACAAATAAAATAATAATAATAATAAATCAATTCATTACATCATGGATTTTAGATTACTAAGAAAGGGAGTACAGAAGGTGAAATATTTTGGTATCTTCAACCGCTTTAGCTTGTACTAGGACCAGTCAATGTGTATCAGCTAACAAAAACTTCTACCAACTTGCCTCACTATCATAATGTTTCTGAACTCAGATTTCAAGACTTGACAGATGGAAGCATTTTGCGTTGCCTGTTGTGGATTGTAAATAAGAATGAAATGGGAATCGATGTCATTCACACAAGGGCACAACTTCTTTTGATAGTAAATCCCTTTATTTCTATTTAGGCTTCATTTTTAACATGTATGAAAAGCAATTATAGTTACACCTAAAGGTATGATTTGACTACACATTTGCAGGAAGGAGTTACAACAGGGGTTTTTTTTAAAGTATGAAAGATCTACCTTATACATTTGAAATAGTGAGTAATCCTTCTTACTCTTAAAAATGTTAATAGTTTTCTATTGCATTAAAAATTTTCAAAGCTTACATCCAACACAGTATGTCATACTCTTAAATCAGCAGACTGATAAAGAACCAATGAGTAGTTCATTAAGGAATAATACTTATGGACAGTATGAAGTATCTTGCAGGTATTACTGAAAACACTTCTCTCCCAATAAAATGTTTTCGAGTCTTTACTATAGTGAGTTTAAAATAGTTGACATTGTAATATGACCTGCCATAGTAAGTCTATTCCAAATGAATGGCTAAAGTAATAGAGATTGAAAATTGAGTAGTCACCCAATCTCTGCAAAATTTTTTTTTTTTTTGCATTGGATGGCATTCTGAAAAATGTTTGCATTTTGGAACTAAAATGACTTTTCTTGCCTGCAGCCAACTGAGTTGGCCCAGAGCCGGTGGGCAAAAAGGGCACTCAGGAAGTTATCTCATGGTAATCTCACTGCAAGGTTGATGCAGAGGGAACTTGCAGTCCAATAAAAACAAATAATATATTACTTTTATGTATATTTGAATTGTGTGTAATTTGCTGTTTTACAAAGAGACTTGGCAGGTTCTCATAAACAAACCAGAGACCAGTAATGGCATATTGCCTATGTGTCTCTTTTAGCTGAATTCAGTATATGACAAAAAGAGATGCAAATCTCACTGTTCTTCACAAGCAAGGAAGCTATGGAGGCATGACAAGGGCACTTTAAGCTGACAGCTTACCTGAAGGAACACAAGGAATTATTACAACAGCAAGCTATCTGAATCATGAATGAAATGACAACCAGCTCTTGGAGAAATTTTTGACAAAACTTTTGTATCAGACATGCCGATTCACTAAAACCAGAACCATTGGTCTTAACGAGCTTTTGTGAGGAAAGTTGCTTAGGTCCGGCATAGATTTCCTCACTAAAAACAGAGAAAGAAGTTGGAAAAACTCATAACCCAATGGTTAGCAGGAGAGCTCAGAGGACACAATAACCCCGAGGATACAAGAGAGGGCAGATGAGCCAAGAATTCAGTGGTGAGGCCATCATATGGAAATGGCATAGAACAGTCTAAAGCTTTAAAACAACTTTGATCAACTTTTCTCTGGTTTTCCAAAACATTGGAATAAAATATTTTTGCAGTATTAAAAGGTCTCTCTTTCATCTTGATGAAATAAAAAAAAAAATTAAAAAAATTCTAGTATTTACATGAAAAATAAATTTTCTTTTGGAAAAATGGAAATGGAATTCTGTTCCAGTTAGCCGTAAGAACTCTGTGGATTGCAAATATTTAATGAAATATGTGGAAGGTATAATTAAATGTGACTCTGTCTTAGGGTTTTTTTCAGTGTCTTACATGGCAGAACATTGTGGCTCCATGTCCTTATCTAGAATACACGTACATGGTGGCACAGTTCGTCCTGCTAAAGTTCTAGAAATAACAAGGAGTCATATGTGTGTGTGACAGATGGCATAACTTCTTTACGTAATTTCTGCAATTTGTGATGTATTTTGTTAAAAGACAGTGGCTAAGAAGAAGGGTGGAAAGGTTGCCTCTATTCCTCACTCTGCCACTTTCTTTTGGATAAAAAGTCTCTCAAAGGAGGGGAAAAAGATGTGTCCCTCTTAGGAATAACTGGAAAAGCCGAATAGAAATGCAAGGCAAAATGCCTGTTGAAAAACACAGATAGTTTCTCCTGAGCAAAACCTGGAAACCTCTTGTGAGGAGTAGAGGTCTTTCTTCCAGTGGACAGATTGTCTAGCCTCAGAGATGACCATAAGAATATTTTCCTAGGTGTTCAGGAGACTAAGTAGAGTTTTTCACATCCACAAAATCACTGTGTATTGCTTGACAAGGAGGTAAGCTTGGGAAAAAGTTCTCATACTGCAAAGGGATGGGGAAGATTTGTTTCCAAACCTATTTTTCAGCTGTCTCACACAGTAAATATATGTTACGATTTTGAGACCTAGCTTAAGAGATGAGAAGCCCTTAGTAGGTATTATTTAAAGAAAAAGTGGACAGATCATCAAATCAGTTTTGAATAATCATTTTTAATTTTATTATTAACTAGTACACTTAAGGAAATCCCTATCCCCTACACAAGTGCTGACCACCCTTTTCTCATATTTGGCCAACTGATTAACATAACTATGTTAATCGAGAGCAATTTCTTCAGTATTTGGCTTGAAATTTCTTACTCTTTTTCAGACCTGAAGATGATCTTGCCTTTTTGAAAGATTGTTCTCCCCTGAGCTCTGTCAACTGCTTTAAAAAAAGATTGCATTTCTCCTTACAAATCTTACTCTTCTCTCATCATTAGTTGTTTTATCTTCTCGGTGGAACGTTCTCTTTGCACTGTGCTTCCCAGTGTATCATTGTGCCTCCCACCTACCTCATGTTCCTGCAATTCCTGCAACCCAGACAGGGAATACTGGGGTTTTTTTCCACACCAAGGTGACCTTGGCCTGATAAGTAATCTGAGTGCTAAAGAGAAATGTTTTCTGTTTATTATACCATGTATTCTTGTATCATCCAGTCAATCATATGGTATTGAACTAACTCTGAATTCATCTGTTTTTATGTAATACACAACTTCCAAAGTTAAGGTGCAGTTCTGTGAGAACTTGCTTCAGTAAAAATGAAGAATTACATGGCTCATTTTGACTAACTTCACCATCTAAACTGACATCAGCAGTACATCTTGGTAGATGCTTTGGCTTTCAAACATGTGTGTGAAGCAAGATCAGCAAGTCTTCATCATTTCTTAGGGGATATTCAAAAGTATTTAGTGGTAGCTCAACTGTTTCAACATTTTCACATTCAAAGGAAACAGAGTTTTAACAGGGCTAAGCATTCACAAATCCTGCTCTGAATATGGTAGATCATTTTTATGAGTAATAATATTAAGTCTGGGTACCTTTCTTATCTTTAAATAGTGTATACTACATAGCATTCAATTTTCTGTATTTGTCTTCAGAAAAAACTTCTGATATGAAATTGTTTTTCATTGAGCTCCTTCTTGAAAATCTGTTTGCCCTGATGATATCAATGCACCATATAACCTTGAAAATACCTCCCAACAATGGCATAGCATAGTGTTTACTTGCACATTAAAAACCTACACTACAGTTTTATCCTATGTACATATTGCAAGTAAATACAGTATTCATTTAAATGTCACCAGCCATATGTCTAAGATGGCAAACATTCCAAAATAGATAATGAAAATGACATTGTGATTACTTTAAAACAGCATCATAAACTGGCATTAGTGCAGCTATAAATGAAACATGCAAGAAAATAAAATTATGAATAAAATTCACAATCATTATAAATCAAATTGTATCTTCTGCTGCAGAAGTTGCTCTACTAGTTGCAGTGCTCAATGAAGTAACTTAGTAAACAATGTCAAATTTAAATGTAAACACACAGTTTATTCTACATTCCCTGATTTAAGATGGATTAAGGCTTAGAGACGGCTATATCCACCAGCTCTGCTACCTGTATTTTTCTGCTCTGCAAAATACATTCTTTTTCTCTCACCAAAATATACTGTAATATTTTCCACTTCTCTGTCACATATAAAATCTCCTACCTTCTTAAGATCAGGGTGGAATTTGTGCCATTCAATGCTGCCTGCATGAGTCATTGCTCTACCCTCTGTTCCTCAAAGTGAGTCAGAAATCTCTCTTTTGTCTCTTCTTGTGAACCAAGATCAAATTACATGCTTCTGGAGTTACTCTGTGCACTGAAACTAGTACCCTTTGTTCTGCCTTGCTGCTCACTGCCTCCCCTGCATGGACAGGTTGCTCCACACCTCTCAGCACAGAGCTTCTCCCCAGGCCGGTTGTACTGTACTGTCATTATGTGAGCAGTCTGTGCAGGGTCACCAGGTATCAGTCACAGCTCTGCCACATCTCAAATACCTCCTGGCAAAGGGTTTTGAAGAAGGAGTAAAAATGAAAGCCAGGCAGCTTCTGAGACAAGAACGTGTGGTGGCTGGGAAAGGGCACCCAAGGCAGCGGGTCTGGAGGAGGCAACATTGCAAAGGCAAGGCCTAGGAAAGCAAGACCAGGGGGTGACCTGGGAAGACATTTACTAAACATAGTATTCATAGCTGAATGGACTGTTTTCTCCTGGACTGATCTGTAAGAAAAAGAGGGAGAAATATCGGGGAGGAGAGGAAGACAGGGAGAATAAAAATCTAGGAATGAGATACTGAGACCAACAAAAGTGGAAAAAATTTGAGGGATGGGAAAAGATTGTCTGTGATTTCATGTCACATCAAATGTGGATATTATTCCAGTATGCAAGAAACCAATGACAAAAATTATTCTGTAGTATGTCTCTTCTTTGTGCTTCTGCCCTTTCAATGAGCTAGCCTGTAGGAATAGATAGCTACTGCACATCTTTCCCCCTCTGCTTCTCTACTTGACGACATAGCCTTAAGTAGAGGAACGATCCTTTCCAGCTCCCCAAGATCAACATTTTTGTCTCCCATCACAAAACAGTGCAGTAGCCATAAACAGCAACCGTGTTTCTCCTGCTATTTTCACCATTTGACTTTCTGATTTACCCACAGTATCTGGCAGGGAAACAGAATAGCTCAGATGCTGGGTACAGATCCTCGTTCCCTGAGAGGAATCTCTATCTCCCTCCTGTCTACCCTGTCAGACACTTACTCCAGAAGACCTTTTAAGGAGTCTATACATTATACCTATTGCATGGCTATAGGATATCCACACAGTATTAATGCTTTGCATTTTGAGTGTTTGTGTTTATTTTGTATGTTTTAATACTGTGTAAATCAAACTGTATTCTAGATTATTAAGGACATAAAGATGCAATATCCCTTTCCAGTACAGCAGTTAATCAGGCTAAGACACTATCTAATGCATAATCTCTGTATTACTGATAAAATATTGACACAAATGGATGGTATTCCAAAACAGTCTAATCCTTTAAGAGGCTGAGTGCCCTCAGAGATGCTCAGCAGACTCCACTACAAATGAAATTAGTGAGCCTCTGAGACCCAGCACTTCACAGGACCAAATCCTTTACATTATAAATGCTTTCTACAAAAACAGTAATGAAAAAACCCAACAACCAACACTTCTCGTTATGCTAATGTAAATGAGTAACAGATTGGCAGCAGTGTGCAGATGGAAGTCTGTGAGGCAACGAGTGAGACTGCTGGGTTACCAGGGACGAGGGGTGTAATTGAGGATAAGATACTGCAGAGAAGCCAAGGGCTATACTGTAAATTGCTTACTCCTGTGGCTAGTCCTATTAAAGTTTTCTGAAGTTAGCAATAATACCCATGGGAATGAGTACTCGTTCATCTGAAGCTGAGGCTGTATGAGCCATTCTGTGCTAGGAGACTGCACTCTTGCTCTTTCCTGGGTCACTCTGCCAATGCCAAGCTGCTCCCCATCTTGTGTCAGTATATGTTTGTATGGCCACATAGTGACTTGGATTAACAAATCAGTCTCTTTAGGAGGAACAGAGACCCAGACATTTTATTTAGGGATAGTTCCAGGGCCCTGGATCATCTCCTTGACTTGGTTCTCTGCACGAACAGCTGTGTTGGCACCAGGGAGAGGATGGGCAGACCAGATATAGTATATCCTACAATTTTGCAGTCAGCTTCTCCCACTGCCAGCCACACATCCCACCTCCCCCTTTGCAAGCACAGCTCCTTCTATGGGAATAATCAGACTTAAAAGAGGGATAGGAGCCTAGCCAGGATCACTGTTTCAGCAGGAATCTGAAACCAGCTGGGAAACTGAAGAAGGAAGGAGGTGGAAGGTGAGAAATGCTTAAGCTGGCCATAGCAGTACAGCTGCTGAATGTAAAACCATGGACACCATAGGGCTTTATAACTTGACACTAAATTATTCTTTTACATTCATCTTTAGCACAAAAATTGTTGGAATAGATTTCTGTTAAGGACCTTCTCTTTCAGGAAATTAAAGGGAAATTTTATTTTGCCACCTCAGTTTCTCCTAAGGGGGTGTTGTAAGAAATTCAAATTGAATTAACAAATCATCAGGAAACACATCTCCAGGTTTAGGCAATACGTGTTCCACAGCTGTGGAAGAATAAAGTGTTCAAGCTACTAACGACAATATTTTATCATTACAATGGTATTTATTATCAGGAGTTAATGCATACAAAATACTGTCTCTGCCACATAACACAGGTGTAGAACTCATTGTCCCAAGGCAATACATAGCTCAGAAGTTTAGGAAAAGATTCAAAAATAGATGAGGCATTTCTCACAGCATGTTACCAATAACGTGTAATTAGTAACGGGAACGACTTTCTAGAATAATTTTAAATGTACAGGTATGAAAATCAAAACCCCAACAATAACGCACCAGCCAGCACTGATTGGTGCAAAAAAACATTTTAAAATTTTTAACCTTGAAGCTGATTCTCACGGCAGCTCAGCTGTCTTGGATGAAGAAATATGCCTTCTGGCACATCCTTAGGTCATTACATGCAGTGTACTTTAGATTACAATGAGTAGTAAATTCCAGATTTTCTAAAAATTCTCCAAGTCAAACAGTCTGTCTTTTGATAATTCTTTATCTTAAAAAGACAGCTCTAGGCTCAATGCTTCCATTGGATAGAAATGTAACCCTTTGGCCTGAAAAAACAGCTGTTGCTCAGATAAGTATGTCCTGTATACAATGATAACCTTTTGTTGTTACTGTTGATAAGGAGGTAATGCCCGAGAGGATAAGCAAAGCATTGGCAGGTAAATTTCTGTTAAAAAAAAAAAAAAAATTCTTTTGAGCACTTTATTCTGCAGTTGTTCAAGTCAGGCACTCCTGCATCTTATCCTGAAGCATCTGGCGCTGGCCAGTGTCAGGGGCTGGTCACTGATTTACAGCTATTCTTAAAAAATTAATGGAATATCAAAAATTAGATTCTCGTGTATGATATAAAGTTTGAGACTTTTTTAAACATCCAAATATATCTGTGGTTTCTACATCATCCATTATATAAAAGAGGACATACCTGAGAGAGAATTTTGCCTGTGTACAGAAGCAGCAAGAGACTTCTGAAGGTCATGTTACCCTTAATGCCTTCTCAGAGCTTCTCTTAGCGTTGATGGGATGACCTAAACTTCAAAGGGCAAATTACATCTCCTAAACTGTCTGCTAAACCTCCTATTATTGCCACAGGTACAATCTTCTGCTTGATTATTTCAATATTATAGACAGTATGTCTCCAAAGCAACAACCTTTACTTATGGGGGGATGGCAAGGGCAAGAACAGAAAAAAGGGTATTGCAAGACAGCTCTGCCTCGCCCCCAGCTGCCTAGCTGGTGTGTAAGACTTACATCAGGACCTGCTCTGTTACACTTGGGCATAGTGAAGAATACACTGGGAAACCAAAATATTTGATTTGGACATGAGGAAAAATTTCTTTACTGAAAGAGTGGTTAAACATTGGAAGAGACTGCCCAGGGAAGTGGTTGAGTCACCATCCCTGGAGGTATTTAAAAGATGTGTAGATGAGGCGCTTAGGGACATCGTTTAGTGGACATGGCGGTGTTGGGTTGACGGTTGGACTCGATGATCTTAGAGGTCTCTTCCAATCTTAATGATTCTATGATTCTATGATTAAAGCATGCCAGGGTCTGAATTTATAGGCTTTCCACCCCCTTAGTTTGTCATCACATGACCTAAAATTAGACTGAGCTCAAGGTGGTTATGCTGGTTTAATCTTTTCCCCTTTTCTTCCTTCCATAATTAGGAGATACCTCTTAAATAGGATAAATGTTTTTTTCTCCCTCTTCCATAGGTACGTAAATATCTCCTAAGAGTTGTCTGCTACACACACTTCTGCTTCAATGAGATATATAGCTCTCATTCCTCCTCCCTTTGGTAGCTACTTAGCTTTCTCCAATGAGGAGAAACGTAATTTGTTTCCAGGACCAAACATATAGAAACTTTTTTTTTTCACATTTTTCTGCTTTTTAGCAGGCAGTTATTCATCATGGTTTTGGTATTAGTGTGCTGCACTTGTGCTTTCAGGATGGTCGTATCTTCTGTAAAGATGATGATGACCACCTGCTATTACAATGTACTGTAATACTCAGTCTTTAACTATTCTACATCTTTATTTAGCTATATCAAGCACACCTCTGAAGTCCTTGAGAGGAGTATGCCATATGACTCGATCCATCTGCCCTCTGTAGACCTTGACTAGTTTCAACCTATTAGGATCCAAGCACACCTGGACTGAACTGGGGCTCACCACTCATCACCCTCAGGCACATCCATCTCCACTACCATGCAGTCCTTACACACCTCCTTTGCAACACACAACTAATTACCAAGGGAACCCACACATGTTTGAAATGGAGTTATACTCTGCCAACACACTAAGAAGAGGGGAGAGGAAGGTCTTTTCTCTGATTTGATTCATAATGGTCTTTTGAAAACAAAATGAAAGTTCAATCTGTATGTTAGCGCCCAGCATCCCATTTAGTTGGAAGGTTTACGGAGCTTTACTTCCAACGCCTTCAACAAAATAAATAGAATCATAGAATCATAGAATCATTGAGGTTGGAAAAGACGTCTAAGATCATCGAGGCCAACCGTCAACCCAACACCACCATGCCCACTAAACCATGTCCCTAAGTGCCTCATCTACTCATCTTTTAAATACTTCCAGGGATGGGGACTCAACCACTTCCCTGGGCAGCCTGTTCCAATGTTTAACCACTCTTTCAGTAAAGACATTTTTCCTTACATCCAATCTAAGCCTCCCCTGGCGCAACTTGAGGCCATTTCCTCTCGTCCTATCGCTAGTTACTTGGGAGAAGAGACCGACACCCACCTCGCTACAACCTCCTTTCAGGGAGTTGTAGAGAGCCATGAGGTCTCCCCTCAGCCTCCTTTTCTCCAGGCTAAACAACCCCAGTTCCCTCAGCCGCTCCTCATAAGACTTGTTCTCCAGACCCCTCACCAGCCTCGTTGCCCTTCTCTGGACACGCTCCAGCACCTCAACGTCCTTCTTGTAGTGAGGGGCCCAAAACTGAACACAGTATTCGAGGTGCGGCCTCACCAGGGCCGAGTACAGGGGCACGATCACTTCCCTACTCCTGCTGGCCACACTATTTCTGATACAGGCCAGGATGCCATTGGCCTTCTTGGCCGCTTGCGAACACTGCCGGCTCATGTTCAGCCGGCTGTCGACCAACATCCCCAGGTCCTTCTCTGCTGGGCAGCTTTCCAGCCACTCTTCCCCAAGCCTGTAGCGCTGCATGGGGTTGTTGTGACCCAAGTGCAGGACCCGGCACTTGGCCTTGTTGAACCTCATACAGTTGGCCTCGGCCCATCGATCCAGCCTGCCCAGGTCCCTCTGCAGAGCCTTCTTACCCTCGAGCAGATCAATGCTCCCACCCAACTTGGTGTCATCTGCAAACTTACTGAGGGTGCACTCCATCCCCTCATCCAGATCATCGATAAAGATATTGAACAAGACCGGCCCTAAAACTCAGCCCTGGGGAACACCGCTCGTGACCGGCCGCCAACTGGATTGAACTCCATTCACCACAACTCTCTGGGCCCAGCCGTCCAGCCAGTTTTTGACCCAGCGCAGAGTCCACCTGTCTAAGCTGTGAGCCGCCAGCTTCTCTAAGAGAATGCTGTGGGAGACGGTGTCAAAGGCCTTGCTGAAGTCCAGGTAGACCACAAAAAAAAAAAAAAATTATTAAACACACAAGATGGCTGCATTTGGGAAAATATCTAACAACTGGCTGTCTACCTGTAAAGCCAGTTGTTTAAATTATCTGAAAGGCTACTACTTCAGCATATGTTATAGCAGAGAATTATCCTGAATACACATGTGGACAGACACTTGCATAGTCAATATCCAGTCCTTAAAATCCTCAGATTATAGAGTTATGGTGGTATTATCATAAGTTAATATTTTTCCTGAAACATTTAGATCCGTTTTCTATATTATTCTCCCTCACACCTGAATTTTCCTATTGCAACAACTGAGCGAAATTTCCATTTATTCCAGAGTCTATATGTTAATCCTTCCATGATTCAGTTTTAATAGAAACTGACAAATATTTTGTGATTTCAAAAAATAATGATGGATTTTTCTAAGTTCTTATAATGGAAATGTACTTGCTTGAGGTGAAAGTCTTTGTTTCTTGAGGGGGACAGGAAACACGCTTCAAGCATGAACAAATGCACTGAATATATCCTTTATTTGTGTTTTCAGCTTAAGTACACGTGGATTGCTTCACCCAACTAATTTCTACAAATAAACTGTTTCTGAGAAAGAAGTCATTGTGAACTTGTTTTGAACCAATTTTTGAAGGTACATTCAGTTTTAGTAACTCTTTAATGATTTCTCTGAGGAAAGTTACCTTTTGGGGATGTTCTTTAAAAGATAAAAGGAAAAGAATGAGAAAGTGCATTAGATGTGATTGTGGTTGGGGAAAAAATGGAAAAATATAAGGATCTCTAGTACTGTATTTATCAAAAAAATTGACAGTACAATACTGTAGCCACATCAAATCTATCTGCTTATGAACAGTAAATAAGAACCAAATGTTAAATATGTAGAGAGATATAATCATCCCTGCATTTGAAAAATATAGGAACACACAGTGTTCTGAAGACTGTGGAGCATAATTACAGAGGATTTAAATCACCTGTTTAATCCTGGGAACCAGGCCCTGGAAAAAAAATATCTGGCTTAAAGTAGTCTTCCCAGGTTTCTCAAGATCACAATACCACCACTTTCTTACAGTTCCTTAGTCATTGTGGAAAAATGTATCTTTAGCAAACTGTAGTTGAATAACACTGGTATTTATGTTTTGTAGCTTGTAGGGAGGGGGAACTCATGGAAAAGATGGAGCACTGTCTTGTCTCACCCAAGTATTTCCTCCCTCCCTCCTCCCCCCGTCCCCACTTTCATGATAAAACTTGTTTGCCAACAATATCAGCTTAAAGAATGAGAATCTGCTCAGGAATAGAAACTGCTCTGGAGTAGAAACTGCTGCTGCTAGCTGCTGTACTCCAACTCCAGATCTGGCTGTGTCTCTTCTTCAGCTATGCTGACACAGTTCTCAGTGCAGAGAATTAATGGATGAGATCAGGGAACAGATCCAGATTATTTTTGGTTGATTTGCTTTGGTTTTGGTCTGGATCAGTTCCCCATTTAGCTCATACAACTGCCCAAAATTTGATCTGTCAGCCTAATTTGTTCCTTAGCACGTTGTAGAACAGGTACAATGGTAAGTGTGACAGAATGAGATGGAGAGAGAAATACCTTCAAATAGCATTCTGGAGAGACTGAGTATCATGAAAGTGGACCAGAGAGTTACCTGAATGCTTTTGTTGCCTACTAGAACTACTATTGACTCCTTACGATAACAGATAATAGAATCATTAGAAAACAGATATTCTCTTTATGGCTTAGAAAAATAACCAGGAAAGCTAATTAAAAGAGATCCCTGCTCCTCCCCTCCTCTTCCTTCCCCTTCCCCTCAAAACACAGCCTCAGAAGTTTCCCAGTTGCAAACAGGCCTTTTAAGGTCACTGCCTTCCTCTTTGACCCTTTTCTTTGGAGTAAAGGCAAGAAATGAGAATGGGCCTTTCACACTTAAAATGTCACCTCAGTAACTGCTGCTATCACAAAAACAAATCATTCTAATAGATTTCATATGCTTTTCTTCTTAGACAATCATTTCAGATTCATATTACTTAAACCGAGAATATAGTTTAAAAAAAAAAAGCCTTTTTCAGTTTTTCTGAAGTCAAAAGGAGTCATGTACCATTGAGTTTCTTGACAGCAAGCAGTAATGAAATTATATTTGTAGCTTATATTTTATTTTTGACAGAACAAATACTGGTGCTGTAAATAGCTCTGAAAACACATCAGATGTGAAAATATGCAATTAAATCTCTTTGAAGTGTCTGGTAATGACAGTGAAACAAATTCTGCAGTGATATAAAATTGATCCATAGGTCCTTCTATGTTGTAAGACCCCTTGAAAAGCATTTATCGATGTGAGTTGGTGCATCACAGCCTCACTGAGCATAGCATTTAATCAGAACAGTCCTAGTGAGTTTTAATGGACCTTAGAGTAAGAATGCTTAATAAATTTAAAATGTATCATTTTGAATTCAGAAGAATAGTTGAATTATAAATAGAAACTGAGATGAAAGTTAATGATTAATTTGAAGTCAGCTACAATACGTGCTGATTAGTATGGAATTTGGCATGCCTGGCCATCAAAAAACAGGGTTCTTGAATATGAGAGGGATACCAGGAAAGGAAACATATGAAAAGTTAATACATAAAAAAATGAAGACACTTCTGAGAGAGTGAACAGATTTGGAATTTATTTTTGAAGTGCATTGGAAAAACATCACAAAATCAGACTCGTAGGAAAGAATAAATACAGTTGTAATTTATCTAGTGAAGGTCACTTTACATTTCAGACTTGCTTTTATACTTCCTCTTCAACATACCTAAAAAATTATTTTGTTTTATTTGTAAAACACCAATGCCAAAATAAATCTACTTGTTAGCTTTTCTTTTAGGCAAGAATAGGGCAGTGACATTACATTTTTTTGCTGTCAAACCAACAGAAACCCTGAAAAACATATTTAAGAACACTATGAAGAAACATATTTGTAAAATTAAAATTATTGCAAATTTTTGAAGAAAATCGCATTTGTAGGGAACAAAACCATAGACTCTTCCTTTAAAATGACTTATGAAATGTATTATTATTTTGTAATCCACTGTCTTAGATACAGTTGAACATGAAAACCTAACTTTAAAACTGTTCTGATTATTCAAGCTATGTACATAGACAAAAGATTATGTGGAAAGTTCTGAATGAACATAAAAACTCTAAAAAGTTATTCAATTTTTTTTTTGCATTTTAATCTAAATCACCACAGTGTGACATAACCGACATTTTAAGTGCTGTGTGGCTTTAAAATAGTATACTCTTGTTACTTACTATCATCTTCGGTTTTTCTTACAATAATGGTTTCCTAAAGGAGAAAAAGGAAATGTGAAATCAGTACTTGCTACAGAGATTATCATTAAAAATTCAACGGTGTTAGCAAATTCTTCACAGTTCCCAACTGTTTTGTATTCAGAATACATGAAGAAAAAGCAGCTCAGGTGACATTTACTGGAACTCTTGTTAAAAATTGGCTTTTTGATATATGACTACCATACTTAAAATGCTACAGCCTTCCATGAAGGCTGTGTTGAAACTGCAATGAAACAGTGTTGCTCTTGTGGCAAAAGCATGAAAAATTTTGGGCCAGACCTAGAGGATCAGCTTTGGTACATGAAATGAACTTAGAACAGAGTCACAGAAATGCACTTTTAATAATTATTTATCAATTTCAGTTTGATATCTACTTTTGCACTACCCAGGCACCTAAATTTGGGTGTTTGTACACAACTCAGTTTCAGGAGCTAAACCTTTTTACCCTGCTGAACTTCTGCTGTGGTGTAGCCCTGAGTCAGAGGGATATCGCAGTATCCTGAGCTGCCACCTCTGTTGAGAACACACAGTAATCTCTGCACATCAATTACTGCACATCAGTAACAACACTGCATCCAGGACAAGCCAGGCAGATTTTAGAAGTAGCAGAAAGGTCTGCCTGTTATTCACATCATAGTTTTGTGCCCATATGAATCCCCTTCTCCTCCGCCTTCCCCCAGGGTAGGGGAAACAATCTTTACTCTTTCTTCATGCTGGGAAGATTTCATACCTACTACTGCAGCTTCTGGTGAGAGCAGTCTAAGAAGGTTGTAGATGAAACTGAGTATGAGACCTTCTACTTCTTTGTGAAGCTGTCTTATGCCTTCAAGAAGATCAGATTTGTGGGGAAAGAATAAAAGGCAGAGGAGCTACTATTCCGTGTTGTGGAATTTAGGGGCACTGAGCTAGAAGAAAGTAACCCTGGTTTTCAGCTTCTGAACTCAAGAATATGTCTGCTTTTGTCTTGAGATTAAGTAATATAAATGCATGAAATATTCTGAGAATCCAGTTTCTGCTGAGTTTGAGGACTTTCATTGAAAGAAAAATCTAGGTACCAATTCTTTAGAAACCCTTATTTGAAAACCCAAGCCAGACTCTAATCCTTAGCAGATGACTACTAGGGGATGCCCAAATTACTAGTCACATGAACTAGCATTTAGAGGCAACATAACTTCTGTATTGCCTTAAAACTTCATTCTGGCTCCTCCAGACAGAGCTAAGACCAACAATTAATTTTTGGTACTGCAGTGCCATTGTTGTAAGTGTTTATGTAGTTTATTAGGATCACAAATCTGTAGGTTCAGGCTCAGATGCAGCCTGAAGTATAGGTGCCCAACTGGAACAGTATCGTCCACATCCATCAAGGGCAAACAAAGCCAACGAATACTGCCCTCTCACTTTACATGCACGCAAATGACTGTGTGGGTATAACCAAAACATGCTTCCTCCAGAACAAGAAAAATGGCTATAGGGTTGAGGAGAAGCTGCAGTTAAGAGTGCCTGTCCTCCCACCTCCTGCTTGGACTCTGGGCACACAAATGATGGCTGTCTCCTGTGTAGGTGCCTACATTTGGGGGAAAACATCTCTCCTCCATTTAGCACATTAGTTCAAAGCTGAGAGAATTTAGCTGAATGTTGTTAACTGTAATCCTAAAAGAACAAAAGAAGCTGCATGTAGCAGGTACTATCTTTTATATTCAGACTAATTACAATACATGATACTGTGGGCAAGCTTTGGAAAAGATAAGAAGAATTAGCCTTGAGTTGAATTCTCCAGAGATTTAGTGGAAGTAACCAGACTAATAATATATATGCAGTCTCCTTGGCTTCCTTTTTGGGTTATTTTATTATGATTTATTTTATAAAGACTGGAGTAATGCAATTAATAATTTTGTCAGAAAACAACACAGATCAATCATACTTCATAACAAAACCAGCATAAGATTTTTCTTTCAAAATAATGCTTACATTTGAATATCATAGAATCATAGAATCATAGAATCATTGAGGTTGGAAAAGACGTCTAAGATCATCGAGGCCAACCGTCAACCCAACACCACCATGCCCACTAAACCGTGTCCCTAAATGCCTCATCTACTCGTCTTTTAAATACCTCCAGGGATGGGGACTCCACCACTTCCCTGGGCAGCCTGTTCCAATGTTTCACCACTCTTTCAGTAAAGACATTTTTCCTTACATCCAATCTAAGCCTCCCCTGGCGCAACTTGAGGCCATTTCCTCTCGTCCTATCGCTTGTTACTTGGGAGAAGAGACCGACACCCACCTCGCTACAACCTCCTTTCAGGGAGTTGTAGAGAGCCATGAGGTCTCCCCTCAGCCTCCTTTTCTCCAGGCTAAACAACCCCAGTTCCCTCAGCCGCTCCTCATAAGACTTGTTCTCCAGACCCTTCACCAGCCTCGTTGCCCTTCTCTGGACACGCTCCAGCACCTCAACGTCCTTCTTGTAGTGAGGGGCCCAAAACTGAACACAGTATTCGAGGTGCGGCCTCACCAGGGCCGAGTACAGGGGCAAGTACATCAGTACAGTACAGTACATCAGTAGAGCTTTACTTTCTAGGATATTAAATTTGCATTAAAATACCTGATTATCCATAATGTATATCTTTATGGCTTTACACAGAAAGTTGGCAAAAGCTCTTCATTATTACAGCGTAAGAGCATTTGGCATAAAATATTCCCTTTAGTGATAACCGAATTTTAAAACAAGTAAACAC
Organism: Aptenodytes patagonicus; assembly: GCF_965638725.1. Classification (NCBI taxonomy): domain Eukaryota; kingdom Metazoa; phylum Chordata; class Aves; order Sphenisciformes; family Spheniscidae; genus Aptenodytes; species Aptenodytes patagonicus. Next base: position 35,372,138 of record NC_134952.1, on the reverse strand, counting down.
ATCAGTCTTAAGAAGAGTAACTAAATTGTACTTTTCCAGGGAAGAGGTGTGGAAAAGCACAGATGACATGGAATAGTACCATCTTTTTATTGTGCTTTATTAATGTGACAGATGAACAGTGAACCGTGCAGTATTATCACTGCTGAGTACCACCTTGAGATTTAACAAAATGTCGCATGTTATAGCGGCAGCATTTCATATTATGATTTCAGCTCTGGAGGTTCGGTGCTTTTAGTAATACTTCATCTCATTCTGTATAATTATTGGTGGTCTTACACTTTCATGACAAGCTGAAAGACAGAAACAACTATATTGCAAGATATTGCCCATGAAATTTGAAGTGATGGGCCTGAAGGCATGAAAGATTTTTTGATCCCATGAGTTTTTAACAAAGATCTTCAATTTTCTGTAGAGCATTGAGGATTTGCCTTCATAAACAGTTAGGAGGAAAGGAGAGGGGTAGAAAACACTTCTTGGTGTGTCCTCATTTCCATGCTCTGTTATGTCTACCAACTTACTGAACATTTTCCCTGTAATTGTTTGGTGGGATGCATGCCACACTCCTTTTGACGTTTGTTGTGGTTTAATCTCAGCCGACAACTAAGCACTACACAGCCGCTCGCTCACTCCCCCCCCATTGGGATGGGGGAGAGAATCAGATGGGTAAAAGTGAGAAAACTCATGGGTTGAGATAAAGACAGTTTAATAGGTAAATTATTCTATTTACCCCTTATTCTATACCATCTACGTCATGCTCAAGTCCCATATTTTCCAGTACAACCTCATTAACCACCCGCTCCGCTTTCCATCCTTTGATATAACACACAGATATCATTCCCTTAGTCTATGGACCACCCTTGTGGAATGTCTGTTATGGTGGTCACTCAGGCCAGGAGAGGTGGTGTGTTGCGTGGAGTTACTGGGCACCAAAGCCAGCTCAGGTCGGGTCACTGCTGCACTTGCACTGATTCTTGTAAGGCTTCTCCTCCATTGGTTCAGGTGGTTCCTGCTATAGTAATTCCTATAACACACAACTCAAATCCCGGGTTACAACAATTTAAAGGTATTTCCATTACAATCTCCACCCCTCGTCCCTTTGGACCAGACCATAGGGTTTAACATTGCAATGAACTCCTCCCCTTGCCCCTGCTCTGGCTTGGACTTATCTACAGACTGCAGTCCCTTAGGGGAGTACCTGCTCCAAGTGGAGCCTTATCTATGAGCCACAGTCTCTCCAGGGGTACACCTGCTGCAGCACAGACTTATCCACAGTCACTTTGAGATGCACCTGTTCCAGCATGGCCTTCTCCATGGGCCACAATGCCTTCAGAGATATACCTGCTCCAGCGTGGCCCTACTCACAGCCACGGTCCCTTCAGAAGTAAACCTGCTGCAGCACAAATGTAACCGTGGCCACAGACACTTTGAGATGTATCTGCTCTGGCATGGGCTTATCCATGGCCACAGACGCTTCGGGGTGTCCTGCTCCCACGTGGACTCATCCACAGGTCGCAGTCCCTTCGACTTGAGTTCACACTGGAGTTCCAGCCTGTCCAGTACAGCAGCACAGAAACAGCAGCGATGCCCTGGCCATCTGCCAGCCCAGGCGCATCCCCATTGCTGTTATCAAAATGTTCCCAGGCACAGCAGAGAAAGACAATAAGCAGTACAGCAAGCAGCAAAAGCAAAAAGCAGCCACTCACAAGCACTAGACTCTAATACACAGTAAGGCAAGCAAGCCCCATGGCAAGCACAGGAGCCTGCCAATTAATAGCTAAACAGCTATAACAGGTATAAATTCGATCTAGCACATTCCAATCAAACCTGTCATTATTTCGAACCCTTTGAACCCCACGTTGGGCACCAAAAAGGACTGTCATGGTTTAACCCCAGCCGGCAACTAAGCACCACACAGCCGCTCACTCACTTCCCCCCGGTGGGATGGGGGAGAGAATCAGAAGAGTAAAAGTGAGAAAACTCATGGGTTGAGATAAAAACAGTTTAATAGGTAAAGCAAAAGCTATGCGTGCAAGCAAAGCAAACCAAGTAATTCATTCACTACTTCCCATCGGCAGGCAGGTGTTCAGCCATCCCCAGGAAAGCAGGCCTTCATCATAGGTAAGTTACTTGGGAAGACAAACGCCACCACTCTGAACGTCCCCCCCCGCCTTCCTTCTTCTTCCCCCCAGCTTTATATGCTGAGCATGACGTCACATGGTATGGAATGTCCCTTTGGCCAGTTTGGGTCAGCTGTCCTGGCTGTGCCCCCTCCCAGCTTCTTGTGCACCTCCAGCCTTCTCAGTCGGTAGAGCATGGGAAGCTGAAAAGTCCTTGACTAGTGCAAGCACTACTTAGCAACTAAAACATTGGTGTGTTATCAATGTTGTTCTCACCCTAAATGCAAAACACAGCACTGTACCAGCTACCAGGAAGGAAATTAACTCTATCCCTGACGAAACCAGGACAATGTTCTTTTGAGTTTTGTCAAATATTAGTCTTTTTCCTGCACTGTGTCTAGAAGCCAATGACACAGAAAAATTTATGTGACTTTTCTCATGCCATCATATGATCCTTCTACACAACTGTAATGTTTCAATGGACGTCATAGATAAAAAAGGTCTCAGCATCATCAGGCTGGTCATACTGGCTAAAAAGTTTTAGTAATGCCCTGTGAATTCACCTCATTTCAGTGTGTTGGAACTGGATTTAGGGTAACTGAACCACGGTTGGTAAACAAGACAAGGTACAACTATATTTATCCTATGAATAAAATATTATAAAGTACTTAAACTATTTAATTTCTTAAATTCAGGTAATCTTCTTAATCTGTGTAGAAATCTGAATGGTTAGGAAAGGAAGATTTTTTTTTTATTGTTCTGCCAGAACAATACAGAAACCCTAGCTATGTGCTTCGTGTACACCCGGAAGAGATTCAAGTTAGCCATCATGCAACTGTCCTTAACATTTAATAAATCATACAAAACTAGAAATAAAAAGATTCTCAAAAAAAGGTATTATAAACTGTGAAAAACATATTGCACTGCAACTCTTGCTGAATTGCAGGTACTTTTGAATTAAATTATTTCGTTGGAGAAAATGTTCAGCCACAAGTTATTCTATCTGCCAAGACTTTTCTTCTCAGTTTTGGAAGAAACAGATATAAGCGCACTGTTTTCAATCAACTACCTTAAACTCATAATCTCACAGATGGAGAATGCACCTCTGAAGGTTTTTGGAAAGTGTTGAGACTGAAAGAAGAGCTCTGTGAATACATGTTGAATTGATCCAAATAAAATCAGATGTATAAATCTACCTCTGTCTCTCAGTAACAAGAACTAGTCCAAAACAGAGGATGGCTGTGACAGAATCAGACAATAATCTGTAATTTTTAATATTTTGAGTCATGACTGAAGAAAAATTATTCCAGTCTTGTGCAGAGTACTTCACAACCCTACACTGAATATAAGTGCAAGAAAACCTATTTTTAAGTGGGTTTGCTCATATTTTCTACATAGGCATGATTTCCACCATTGGGATCTATGGATTAAATAAATTTATGACAGAGGAAATATTGCTATATCTTAAATGTAAACATAAATGAATTTTGTACTGGGTTCATGCTTCACAAGTCATATGGTGATTTATGTGGCTAATTTCCTATTTAATACCATAATTTAACTAAAAAGCACAGACTAAATTATAAATTGAACTGTAATATCTACTTGTGATGTTCATTGGTCATTGAACTAATAATTCCATACTTATTCTTGCAAATTTTATCATTAATTTCTTCAAAAATCTTATACAAGTTAAGACTTTAGTACAACTATGAAAGGATTAGAGATTTATGAAAATTAGGAAAACTTCCACAGTTACTTATGTAAAATGAAAACATATGTTGACTATACAGACACATATTTTAGGTCTCATGCCCAGCACCAACTGCCTGGGATATGGAAGAAACTCTTCTACAAGCAATTTATTCTCTTTTTCAGTTACGGAGTTTCTTGCACTCCCTATGAACCAGTGAATACTGAGAGAAGATACTTGACATAATATTTCTAGTGATAAATCTCCAAAATCAATACAATAACTTTAGGCATGATTTTGACCCAGTGAGGTTTATTGATCCACTGAAGTTATTGGCCTAACAGAACAGTGCAGTCTTCCTTTGGATATTTAATAAAGCACCAAAATGTTCTTCAATACTGAATACCAATTTGAGCTGATAGTTCAGATCATGGCTTATTAATTCATTTTAAATACCATATATTACTCATTAAATCTGAAGGCTTTGAGCAACAGCAGTTCATGTAACATCATAGGGTAACTCATGTTGGAAAGGAACTCGAGATTGTGTTGTCTGACTTGTCTGCTCAAGTGGTGGGATCAGAAAAGTTTGCTCAAGACCTGATCAGGTCAGGTCTTGAAAACCTGCAGGGATGGGAATTGCACGTTGTCATTGGGCAAATTGATCCACTGCTATACTGTCCTCACAGTGGAAAAGCTTTTCCTTATATCCAGTCTGATCCTCTCGTGTTCAACTTTTGGTCATTGCCTCTTATTCTCCAATCATGCACCACACGTACAGTAGGGTATAAAACTGGATGCTATACTCTACATGTGATCTACCAAGTGCCACACAGAGGGGCATAATCCCTTCCTTCAATATACTGGTCGTGCCTCCACTAATACAGCCCATGAGGCTGGTGGCCCTCTCTGTTGTTCACGTGCTGCTGGCTCACCAGCACCCCCACGGCCTCTTCCACAGAGCTGCTCCAGCCCAGCAGTCCTCAAGCTACACATTGCTGCAAGGAATTATTCCTTCCCAGATGTAACAGGTATATTGGCCATTGGCTGAGAGTAGTTAGAAAGGTAGATTGGCATAAAGAAGAAATCTGATAATTTTTTCTGTCTTTTTTGACTTTGACACTTCCCAGTCTCTCTTCTTTCCATTCTTCTGGGTCTGTTTCTTCTCAATTTATTTGGCCAAAATGCGATTTTGACATTCATTCTCCTATTCAGCTGTTGCTTGGATTTTCTTTCACTCAGTAATGAATTATAACCAAGTAACCATTTCATTAATTATATATATTTGTGTACCTATATATGTATGTGCCTGTAATTGGTATGATCACTGTTGTCAAAATGTACAAAGAAAATATGATAGAATTTACTTTTTGTAGTAGTAGGGAAGAGCTTTAAATTATTTAAAGTCATTTTCATGTTGAGCTGGGTGCAAACTAATGAAAAGCCTGAGGTGTCAGGACTTCTGGGAGTGAGGAATGTGCCTGTGGAGCTCTGAAATATATACGGAAGATCACTAAAAAGAGCAGGTTTGTTTGAATTCACTTTATGGGGGTCTGAACCTCCACTGGCGTTCTCAAGGTCACTGAAGACTGAAAGAAAAGTGTTGAAAACCACAAGATAACTCAGATGAAAAGTTCTGTCACTGAGATCCCGTCATCCACTATTGTAAAGGAGAACTTTATTACTGGCTACCGCAAATACCTGATGTATTCTCCTATTATGAGTTAATTCCCCCTTTTGTTTTCTCTTTTAATAATTCTGTTAATTATCCTCTCTTGAGTTTAATTTTAGTTATAAATTTTTAAAGTTTTTTAATTCTGCAATTTATCCTGAAGCCAACAAATATTATCTCAATCATGCAGCATTTTCTGCTGCTGAGGGAGGCAGCACAGATTCCACAGACCTGCATATAAAAGCAGAATTTGGTCCTAAATTTGCTTGACGGGGGAGGTTGGAGGGGGTGGGGTGGGTGTTAAATACCTCATATGCTGCAAGTATATGTACTAATTTGAGCTTGAGTGATAGCTTCTTATCTTTCTTTTTCATTTGTTTGCTCATGTACACATGTAAACTTGAAAAGAAATAACCACTATTAATAAATATGAATTTAACTATTAAAGATCTAATAGGATTACAAGAGATGGAAAAGCTAAAATATTTTATGCCAAAATCTTTTACACTTACTTTTACCAGACTACTGGAATTACTCTTAGTTCACACCAGTATAGTTATTTCTTATTTTTGCCAGTATTCCCTGTGCCATTCAGTGTTGCCTGGAAATGTGTATGTCCCTGTATCAACGAAAAATATACTGTATAATGTTTACATTTACTTAAACTCACGTCTGGGCAAATTAGTCAGCTATGTATTCACTCTTTTGAAAACTTTGGTTTCTATTTGCTGACTCATAATTACATTCAGTTGTGCTAAATATCCATAGTAATGTCAAGAGGAAAAAAACACAAATATTTATTTGTTCTGAAACAGTTGACCTCCACCTAAAAAATATAGATTTTTTTTTTTTTTTTTTTTTGTGAACAGAAACAGCTACTTGAAGAAAAAAATATCGGAAGAAAGATTCTGATTCAGCAGAGGGATTTTTTCCCTTAGACTGTATTTTGACAAAGTATGATTTTTGATCTGGTTCTAAAATATCAAAACTGATTCAATTTCCAAACTTCCTTGTAAAACTTTTCAAATAATGTAATTGCAGTTTGGTTATTACAGTGTAAGAATACTGGATTAGCACTGAAATGAACTGTGTGATTTAATAGGTCTTTTATACCTACCCCTGGAAGTACTCTGTTATGACAACCTAGGATAACATTTATTCTCACAAAGAAGAGTTACGTAATGGGCTTCCTTTAGTTTCCAAAATTGTCATTTACTCATGTAGATAAAATTATTTTCTGCTAATGTCACATTATCCATATGAATAGAACCATGTCTGAATCCCATTCTTGTGTTCTTTACATTTCGCTGGGCCTAATTCTGACTTTCTCATCCCAACCAATCTCTCTCATTATTTTTTTTTTCTTTTGCAGGGAAAGCCAACTTCATATTAGACCAGTTAGAAAAATAATTATTATTATTATTATTATTATACTTAAACTTCATTGTTGTAATGCTATATGGGGAAGAAATATCTATATTCTTCCCAGTGTTGGGCTCTACAAATGTGAATGGAAGGAGACAACAGACTATCAAGTTTAATACTTGTATTCCTTATACCCCTTATTCACAGGACCTTGGAGTTTCTTGGGTTTGTAACAGAACAGGGTTTTTCAAAATCACTAAACAATGGCTTATCATTATTTTCATAACGGTCCACAGTAATTCCATTGCTGACTTCAATGGGAGCAGAGATAGACTACTTGTTGAACACCTTCAGAAATTCTACCGTAATTAAACAATTCACAGAAAAGCAGTAACTCTTTGGTTGGAACTCTTTTTAAAAAAAAGAGGAGGATGACAGAACAAATAACCACCCTCTAAGTACCAAAGAAGAAATGTAATTTTCACATTTATCTGTGCCCATGCCGCATTGAAGGGAGAAGCCAATTATGTAAAGAGATCCTACATCCTATTCTCCCTCAGGGGAAAGCAGCTTTCAAAGAAAGTAGTGTTTCAAAGCCATCCTCCCAGCAGATATTGATGCCTCATCTCATCATTCACCTACATCCCTGTCTTCCCTAGGCGCTATGTCAGAACAAGGGCTGTTGGCAGAGGTTAAGGTGGCAGAAGCCTCTGGCATGCAGTGGGTGAGAGCAGTGAATGAAAAGAAGTAACATGAGAAAAGAGCTAAATTAGAGAAAAATTACATTGCCATCCTTGTAAGTATATCAAACCATCTATCATAATAAAACAATTCGTACCATATTTGACCTAACATATTCTAAAAAATCCATCTTGGTCTACACAATTTCTTGTAATTCTTTGTATTCTTTTTTTGTCTAAAGAATCATAGCTAAAAAATACCTCCTTTTTTTTTTTAATCTTATTTCACATACTAATTTCCAGTCTCTGGGCAGGAAGTTGTTAAAGAGGCTTAATCAGACAGTGACCTACTGGCTACAGCATTAAAAAAATCAAAGGCAGTATTTCAAAACTCAATTAAAAGTTTCTCATTCCCTTGTGACATTCCCTTTAACAGAAAAGGAAAAGATTTTGGGGTTTTTTTATTAAATTGAGTCTTAGCATACATTAGCATGTAGACTGTGATTACTGAATAGAACATCTCAAACTTGGGCTTACAAGTTCTGAGACTTTCTCATAATTTTATTTATAGTTAGTTTGAGCTCTGCTTTGATCTACAAATCGGTATGGATGCCCAGGCATTTGTCCAGCATTTACCAGTTATAAGAATGTCCAAAGGACAAAAGTATCTGCCTCATATATACAGGTCACAGACTGAAGGTATAGCTATGATGCATAATCTTTGCCTTGGAATCATTCTAACTCTCTGAGAGCAATTTTACTAGTACTTATGGTGTGGTGATTTTAAATTAGCTTTTGAAAACTTTCTATGGATACCTATTCTTTGGGAGGCTCATGATAATAATGTTTTTCAGACCCAGTAATAGAATTTTCAACCTTGTCACTTACATAACAGGTAAATCAGCTTTAAAAATGTTCCTACACATGTATATACCAATATCAATCCAATATCAAAAATGTAAACATATTGAACAAGGTAAGATAAATCATCTGATCCATAATGCCAAAAATAAACCTTCTGAAGCTCTGGTATGTCACTAAAAAATACATTTTAAAATTTGCTCCAAAACTGGGAAGGAAGAAGAATAATGAAGAAGGCAGGGAGCTGCAGCATTTATTCTTCTTATATATGTTTATACCTAGTTTCCAGTTTCTCTGAGGAACAGGAAAAGAATGAAAACAAGTTTTTCGTAGGTTGCCATAAGAAGGTAAGAAATTGAATTGGTGCAAATCTGTACTAAATCTTCTGTGAAGCTTCTAGATTCTGAAACCAAAGCCTCGTAGGAGATTTTGTAAGGACTAAAACGTCTAAAGGGAAATGCTTTATGGTACAGGAAGACAGAGTCTGATGCGAGGTGATGCTGGGGTAAGCTGATGCTTATAGCTGCTGAGGTAAGGCTGATGTGTTGTGAGAGCTGCAAAAGCCTAGCTGCAGCAAACCCATGCTAGTAATAATTTGAAGAGACAGAAGCCATTACTCTCTTCTGTTATTTTCTTTTCTTCAATAAAACCTCTATTTCCCTTTACTTGCAGTCTCTTTTCTCTGCTATTCTGTGTCAGCTGGTGATCAAGACCTGTCCTAGCACCTATGAAAGTACCTATTAGAGCAGCAGTGTATATATGCTGATTTAGCGTGGAAGTGGTTAATCAATCTGAGCCATTTTCTAAAAGACCTTTTGTTCCAAATCAGATTAGGTTGTTAGCAGAGGAGATGATTATATTACATTCTGGCATCATATTTACAAGTGAAGGTTTGAACTCAGAACTTGGAAATCAATTTCATGCTATCCTGAAAATACCAGCGTGGGACCAGTGGCAGGAAATTCATTTAACACAAATAAAACTAATAGATGTAAAACAAGGCAAGCGATGAATATCCACATTTTTAATTTAGACTACCACTTTTAAATGGGAAATGTAGGGTTTTCATGTTTGTTGCACTGGGCTCCCTAGCACTATTTGAACTTGCTGGACTAACAAAACAAAACAAAACAAAGCAAAGAAATTGCTTCTCAGGTGAAAAAAAAAAGAGAGAGAGAAAGAAAAAATAATGTCTGAAAAAGGTAATTTCAGGCATTAGGATTTCTATAAAGAAGTCCAAAATATTACCTAGAGTATTAAAAGGAAAATACAACAGAGAATCAAGCCCTCATGCATGTATTCCACTCTTCATTATTCATCGAGCTGAAATACTCCTGACCCCAAATGATAAAGGTACGGAGGTCACTGCAGAAACTTTCCTGTTCTTCATAATGAGTTTGTTCAGGGTCAGCTGAGCTTGTTAACTCTGGCTCAGCACTTTCCTCACTAGACTCAGCGTGGCCGCTCTGAAACCTCAGTGGGGTTCCTTGCTCTGCACCTGAGTACTCCAGCAGCAGGCTTATTAGGTTGAGCACAGAAGTAGCCTGGACCTGGACCCGGGGTGCCCGCAGGGCTAAACCAGTCTTATAACCCTCCTGCAACCAGAGGATCAGTGGATCTGTGTAGTTGGCATGGCTAGAGATAACAAGTCTACCTGAACTTGGTGTCCTTCCAAGCACAATTACTGAAATGTCTCTGCAGCACAGAGACATTCTGCCTATTTTAAAAAACATGCTGCCTTTAGCAGCAGAATATCCATGTTTGTATGGGGATTATCTCTTTTAATAGCACTGCCTGGCCCAAGGAGCCCTTATAGCTCGAGAATGGCTAAAAAATGGTATCAAAATTGAGTGTCATTTCAGTATGTTTCTATGAATATAAAGGCTTACAGATACAGAGTGATACATTATAAAGAATTGAGCCCATTCAGGAAAATGTGTTTAAAAACATTTCTCTTCAGAACAGAGTTTAAGCATATGCCTAGATTAAATTTGTTCTGATAAACTGCCCCAAACAGGGGTACTTTCTTCACTAGGATTTAAATGTTGGACATGTTTCAACAGCTATTAAAATTCAGCAAGTGAAACATGATACTGTCATATTTTAATTCTTCAGCTATCATTCAAGAAGGATCATAACATCCTTAACAAAATAATCATCAAATCATAGAATCATAGAATCATAGAATAGTTTGGGTTGGAAGGGACCTTTAAAGGTCATCTAGGCCACCCCCCCTGCTGTGGGCAGGGACATCTTCAACTAGATCAGGTTGCTCAGAGCCCCGTCCAACCTGACCTTGAATGTTTGACATCTCATATGAAATATATGAAAGATCTGGTGACTTAATTACAAATAATTGATTACTGCTATCTTTTTTCACAGCACAGGGATTCAATATGAGATTAATTGCATCTAGGTGGTATATGACATTATCAAAAATTTCTCCAAATACATTTGGACAGATATGAATTTCAGGTTGTTTGCAGAATGGTAAATATGAGTGAAAATATTTTTATATTAAATTTCACTGAGATGCACTAATAGAAATTCAATTCATGCAAGAATCTGTTTACCCCGGGCATCAGCATATGCCATTATATTTTAACTGATGAGAAGAAAAGAGTGAAAAACAACTTTTCTACAAGACTTGGATCTATGGATGCAAACAGCTTCCTCCACAGAAATGACTGAAACACATTGTGATGACACTTAGCTGTCAATCTTGAAACCTTGACACGTGATCCCTTCAGTGGAGATGACATATTTGGGTTTGCTTTTAAAGTGCTTTCCATACTGTTCTAGCTAGAGGAGGAAAGCTTTTGGATACATCCTGAAGCATGACTTCCAGCAAAAGCTAGAAATAGTTCTCTCCTTCACAAAATTACTATGAAATAAATTTACACCTTAGAACAAAAGATTTAAAAAGAAGTCAGTTAACTCAGGACAAGAGTTTCTTCTTAATGCATCAAGACATCAGGAAAAGGCAACCCAAAGCAGGATGCTTTATACTGCACCATTCATGTAAAACTTCCAGTTCCATTTCCCTAGCATCCTTTTTTTTTATTATTAGTATTATCATACCTAAAAAGTAAAATATCATATATCCTCAGATATAGGAGCGGTTCATCTTGAGGGCGCTCATAAGGCATGAGCGGGACAACCAGGGGATCAGGCCCAGCCAGCACGGATTCATGAAAGGCAGGTCCTGCTTGACCAACCTGATCTCCTTCTATGACCAGGTGACCCGCCTAGTGGATGAGGGAAAGGCTGTGGATGTGGTCTACCTGGACTTCAGTAAGGCCTTTGACACCGTCTCCCACAGCATTCTCCTAGAGAAGCTGGCGGCTCACGGCTTAGACAGGTGGACTCTGCGCTGGGTCAAAAACTGGCTGGACGGCCGGGCCCAGAGAGTTGTGGTGAATGGAGTTACATCCAGTTGGCGGCCGGTCACGAGCGGTGTTCCCCAGGGCTCAGTACTGGGGCCGGTCTTGTTCAATATCTTTATCAATGATCTGGATGAGGGGATGGAGTGCACCCTCAGTAAGTTTGCAGACAACACCAAGTTGGGCGGGAGTGTTGATCTGCTCGAGGGTAGGAAGGCTCTGCAGAGGGACCTGGGCAGGCTGGATCGATGGGCCGAGGCCAACTGTATGAGGTTCAACAAGGCCAAGTGCCGGGTCCTGCACTTGGGTCACAACAACCCCATGCAGCGCTACAGGCTTGGGGAAGAGTGGCTGGAAAGCTGCCTGGCAGAAAAGGACCTGGGGGTGCTGGTCGACAGCCGGCTGACCATGAGCCAGCAGTGTTCCCAGGCGGCCAAGAAGGCCAATGGCATCCTGGCCTGTATCAGAAATAGTGTGGCCAGCAGGAGCAGGGAAGCGATCGTGGCCCTGTACTTGGCACTGGTGAGGCCGCACCTCGAATACTGTGTTCAGTTTTGGGCCCCTCACTCCAAGAAGGATGTTGAGGTGCTGGAGCGTGTCCAGAGAAGGGCAACGAGGCTGGTGAGGGGTCTGGAGAACAAGTCTTCTGAGGAGCAGCTGAGGGAACTGGGGTTGTTTAGCCTGGAGAAAAGGAGGCTGAGGGGAGACCTCATCGCTCTCTACAACTCCCTGAAAGGAGGTTGTAGCGAGGTGGGTGTCGGTCTCTTCTCCCAAGTAACTAGCGATAGGACGAGAGGAAATGGCCTCAAGCTGCGCCAGGGGAGGTTTAGATTGGATGTGAGGAAAAATTTCTTTACTGAAAGAGTGGTGAAACATTGGAACAGGCTGCCCAGGGAAGTGGTTGAGTCCCCATCCCTGGAGGTATTTAAAAGACGAGTAGATGAGGCACTTAGGGACATGGTTTAGTGGGCATGGTGGTGTTGGGTTGACGGTTGGACTCGATGATCTTAGAGGTCTTTTCCAACCTCAATGATTCTATGATTCTATGATTCTATAATAGAGCACTTTAATTTTCCACGTGAACAGAATAAAACAAATTCAATATCATGGTTCCAGGTGCTTCTCTATATATCAATATATAAAGGGATTATAAAACAATTAGTGACAGAGAATGCTGCAGGTGAAAGATGTCAGAGAAAAACAATCTCACCTTTAAAAGGAGATGTAAGAGTTCTCTAAATAGCTGAGATATCTGACAGCATTTAGAATAATGAGCACTCCAGGTATTTGTTGGCTTAGAATCATAGAATCATAGAATCATTAAGGTTGGAAAAGACCTCTAAGATCGTCGAGTCCAACCGTCAACCCAACACCACCATGCCCACTAAACCATGTCCCTAAGCGCCTCATCTACACGTCTTTTAAATACTTCCAGGGATGGGGACTCCACCACTTCCCTGGGCAGCCTGTTCCAATGTTTAACCACTCTTTCAGTAAAGACATTTTTCCTAATATCCAATCTAAGCCTCCCCTGGCGCAACTTGAGGCCGTTTCTTCTCATCCTATCACTAGTTACTTGGGAGAAGAGACCGACACCCACCTCGCTACAACCTCCTTTCAGGGAGTTGTAGAGAGCCATGAGGTCTCCCCTCAGCCTCCTTTTCTCCAGGCTAAACAGTCCCAGTTCCCTCAGCCGCTCCTCAGAAGACTTGTTCTCCAGACCCCTCACCAGCCTCGTTGCCCTTCTCTGGACACGCTCCAGCACCTCAACGTCCTTCTTGTAGTGAGGGGCCCAAAACTGAACACAGTATTCGAGGTGCGGCCTCACCAGTGCCAAGTACAGGGGCACGATCACTTCCCTGCTCCTGCTGGCCACACTATTTCTGATACAGGCCAGGATGCCATTGGCCTTCTTGGCCGCCTGGGAACACTGCTGGCTCATATCCAGCCGGCTGTTGACCAGCACCCCCAGGTCCTTTTCTGCCAGGCAGCTTTCCAGCCACTCTTCCCCAAGCCTGTAGCGCTGCATGGGGTTGTTGTGACCCAAGTGCAGGACCCGGCACTTGGCCTTGTTGAACCTCATACAGTTGGCCTCGGCCCATCGATCCAGCCTGCCCAGGTCCCTCTGCAGAGCCTTCCTACCCTCGAGCAGATCAACACTCCCGCCCAACTTGGTGTTGTCTGCAAACTTACTGAGGGTGCACTCAATCCCCTCATCCAGATCATCGATAAAGATATTGAACAATACCAGCCCCAAAACTCAGCCCTGGGGAACACCGCTCGTGACCGGCCGCCAACTGGATTGAACTCCATTCACCACAACTCTCTGGGCCCGGCCGTCCAGCCAGTTTTTGACCCAGCGCAGAGTCCACCTGTCTAAGCCGTGAGCCGCCAGCTTCTCTAGGAGAATGCTGTGGGAGACGGTGTCAAAGGCCTTACTGAAGTCCAGGTAGACCACATCCACAGCCTTTCCCTCATCCACTAGGCGGGTCACCTGGTCATAGAAGGAGATCAGGTTGGTCAAGCAGGACCTGCCTTTCATGAATCCGTGCTGGCTGGGCCTGATCCCCTGGTTGTCCCGCTCATGCCTTGTGAGCGCCCTCAAGATGAACCACTCCATAATCTTCCCCGGTACCGAGGTCAGGCTGACAGGCCTGTAGTTCCCCAGCAGCTTAGCATTTGGCCCTTCATGAGAAGTCACCTAAAGGGACAAAAATCCTTGTGTATGGATATCAGAAGAAATCTCTAGTTCTGGAAAGGAGATGGCAGCAAGCCTGTATCTTACCAGTAATACAGAACTGTGCTCCAGAGCAAAAAGTATATGCAGTATGTGGAGCCCTGAGAGCAAAACAAGAAAACACTCAATGCTTGGCTGAATATAACTTCAACATGTTTATCTAAGAAGTTGTTTGAAATTCCCTTGAATTCCCAAAATTTCTGAAGCTTTAGAGTGCAGCTGAACCACAACAATTCCATTCCTCAAAGAATTCCGTATCTCCAGCAAAAATGAAACATTTCAAAAATATTTTTGAAAGAAACTGTTGAAGAGTACTGAGTAGGCAGATGATTAAGGAGTTCATTTGACATAATAGAGAAATTCTCAGAACCTATTTTGCTCAGTTGAGAGTAGTATTTCTCAGGCCAGATCAATGAAGCAGGAAGAAAAGAAAAAGGACATTTCATATGAGTGTCCAAAGCAAAACGTAACTTTGGGTTAAAGAGACATTTTCAGCTTTGTTTCACATCTTAAGTCAGAGAAACTTTGCCTAAGGATCAATAAGTAAATTATTGAAGTCCAGCAAGTCCAAAAATAAAATGAAATTCAGTTAAATAACAGTTTTATATAGAAAAAGCCCTTAATTTTTCTTCAGATAACACTGTTCGAAATGATCCTTCAAAGTTATGTGATTTGCAGTAAGACAAACCTGTTTTGATTCTCAGTCATCAGTAACTAGGCAGATGAGAAACATGTCAGTGAGTTTCGTACGGTCACTCTTCCTCATTAGAAGAACTATGTCAGTTATGGTCGCTTAAAAGGAGGAGCCTGGAAAAACCATTCAAACTATAAATTCTTACGCAAAAAGAAATGTAACATGCTCAAAAAAAAAAAAAAGATAATGTAAAATGCTCAACTAATATGATTGGAAAAGGAAATATAGGCTACTGCCACATCTGCTGAGGTAAGTACAAAACGTGAGAAATTTAGGTTGTTTCACAGAGCAGACCTTTTCCTGGCATACTTTGAAACCTGAAGTAATAATTTGAATTTTATTTTAAATCTAGTCCATGAAATAAGGAGGAAATATAAGGGAAATACAAGGCAAATGTAATGAATAACTTGAAATATAGAGGATGGGAAAGAGTTGAATTTTCTATTAAGCAGTATTTGTAGGATCTTGATATGCCTGAAACTTGGATCAATCTCTGCATTTAGGTAAGTCATAGATTTTTCTGCCTTACAGGTCTGTCAAGAGAGAAAGGCTAGCTGGAATAAATTCTTCTTTTATCTTAGGCTTTGGTATTTCAATGGTGTCATGACCAATTTCACTGAATAAGCTTACTAGTAGAAGAGGCTCTTTTATGAGGTCCAGAATGTCTTTTTTTTTTTCTCTTTGAGACAGGGTATACCAACACAGACCACAGTGAGCTGTCAGAGAGACAAGCAAGACAAATTAGTCACATGGAGCCTGCAGGAGCTGCTCCTGATATCCTCAGCTACTGTGGGTACTGCTACATCACACTGCTGTCTGCAGTGGCTCACTTTCCTTAAAGTAAAGAAGCAGCAAGATAATTAAATAACATTTAGCAGAAGCATTTGAAAATGTAGATTATAACAGGAAAAAACAACAGGTGTAAATTAGCTCAGACAGTAGACATAGGAGAAAGCTGACATCTGGACTAGTTTCTGCTTTCTGACAAAGGCAATTTTAGTTGTCTGTTAGGACCAAATTCAAGAGAAAATTAAGAGAATGAATTCAAACCGTACATGAATGTTGCACAGGGGAATACTTGAGTGAATGCTCGTTTGTTGTTTTTTTTTCTTTCAATTAATTTCCTTTTTAGATAGCTATGTGATGTCTGGGTCTGAAATTATTAGTTGAAATAGGATCTGAAAGCAGAGTCTTTGCATCTAGTAATAGCTCTGCCTTCCAGCTCTTTTGGCAAATGCAAAAAAATGCAGCATGAATTAAATCTAGGCTGTTCCCTTCATAACTGTAAATTAAACAGTTCTGACAAAGTGCACATACCAAAACCACAGACAAAGCAAAATCTGGGCAGATATCACATGTTAACCAGCTCTGCCAAAATGAATATGAACAAAGATGCTTATCCTAATTTCTGTAGAGACCTACAACTAAACAACTACAGAAAGAGTAGGAACTTAAAGTGTTAAGATGAAGTCCAAACTTATTTCTAAAATGTTAGAATAGGTGTTCTGCACAGTCTAAGATCTTCGGGTTTTGTTAAAAATTTTCTGATTTATTGATCGTTGTCCAAAGAAAGATTCAGCTGAAGAAAACGGAAACTATCCTCCTGAATACAAAATGAAAGGACAAAGGTTGATACAGTAAATCTATGACAGGGTAACACACCAAATTACCTTACTTCAGATACAAACTAATGAAAAATAGACAAAAACAAGACTTAAGAAGCACATATTGGCTTAAATAACATTCCTCCTCCCAGAGGAGGGGGAGAGAAAGAAAAATCCCTAAACCCATGCTCACTTTTAAAGTGAAAGAGAACAACTTTTCTTCTTTCCTTTCCCATTAAAATATTTGATATCACATTTCCTACATAATTGGTTATCTCATTGTGACGTTATCATACAATAATGCTATTTTACGGAAGAACACTGTTGTATTAGGATTTAGACAATTCATGAGTGTTAAAGGAAGAAGGACATTAGAGAAGGGTAAACAAGGAATAGTCTTAGGATGGAATTTACCTGTGGCTTTATTACTGTTTATAAACAGCATGAGGGAAGATGCAAATATAAATTATATCAAAGGCATTGAGAAATAGGCTCAGGTGTGGGAAGGCAGAGTGATGAGCAGTAGAGAGATGGACAGAGGAAACTATCTGGCGTTCGTAACAGGTCATGTTGTTACTGCAAGGCGCAAGGACTTAGTTACCTGTTCCTGTATGATAATTGCTGGCATCTTATCTATCTGTTTCCACATTGGTCCTTCATTTACAGAGCACTTCAGTCCACAGAGATGGATTGCTGCTCAGTTAGGGCTTTGCAGCACCTTTCCCAGCAGGAGATGCATTTGACTTATCCCACTTCTCACATGGAGCCAGAAGATTAAGACTTCCCATAGATGAAGTGAATCTCACCTGTAGTTGCAATTTGCATCAGTATTTCCATTCGTTCTGTGCTTTAATCTTTAGCCAAACTCTGTTCTCTGATGTAGGGAAAATGAACTATTTTCAGTTCACCTCTGGAGTTATATACAAAATTTCCTCCTTGAATGGAATGGGGTCCAGTATATTTCTATATTTTGTGAAATGCCTTCCTATCAGTGTGTTTCTCAGACACTGGTTTTCCCCAAAAGCACCATGATTTGATGCATTATTTATACTGCAGGCATGTAAAGGAAGACAGAAACACTACCTTTTAGCACTTGCATTCTAAGATGAATAAAAGACAGTAAAAGTAACAGGATGAGAGCATATATAAATTTGGGGTTAGAATATATATTATATAATATTATGAAGAATTTGATTGTGAAGGGGTATTAATCAGAATTAAAGAAGCAAATATGAGCAATTGGAAAGAACTAGTCAAACAAGAGCAAGGCATGAGAAAAAGTACAAAATTGCTAGATCAATTACGTCATGATATATAGATTATATTCCTGGTGAGGAAATGTGTATATCAATCTCCTGAAAAAGATAGCATGACATTCTTGATTCAAGAAAATAAGAGCTGTTGAGACCCTAAGGAGAGAAAGTTGGCAACTGCCAAATACTGGACTGGAGGCTCAAGGAATGCCTGGCCTTGGCTTGTCTCTGGGACTTAACAATAGCTCGTAAGTGGTGGGCTAAACATAATTTGGCTTAAAGTCTAAATAAGAAATTAAAAAAAACCAAATATTTTCTGTAATCTTACACTTCCTGGAAGTAGGTGACAGTCAAGGGTGCAGTGTTATGACATGAAGAAACATGTTGTCTCATTCAGATCATTAACTTCAAGAAAAGGAAGAAGCAAGAGCAGCTGAACATTGATGGAGGAAGCAGTTTAAGATTCTGCAGCCGGGGTATTACAGGGCTAGACCAGGAAAGAATAGTTGTGGCTGCGTACAAAATGAAAAAGCTGTGAGCCTTTTCTGCCCACACCTGCCACTGGCTGTTGTCAGGATTGCTGTGTTAATGTCTGGAGATTTCTACTTTTTGTCGTTAGAGGAGTAGAAGACAGTGCTGTGTTAAGTAGTCTGCATGGTTCCTTCTGTGAGCAGCTGCAGAGACAGTAGGATGTTAGGAAGCCTTGGCATAGTCATGCTGCCTTTGGCTAAATCTGTGTATTACTCTTAATAGAATAATACCATTTGTTTTTGTAGATTGTTTCACAGTGGTAAGCAGAGTGTCTTCTAAGAGCTGAAACAATTTGTGAAATTTTTATGGTAAAGTATGTACTCCCTTGCTGTTCAGTTGAATAGTAGTTTACAGAATATGTATAAGATGGCTCTGCAGTATTCTCATAGGAGAATGCAGTTGAGTTTAAGAAAAATCTATTAGCTGTTATATGCATAACAATTTTATCTGCTTTTGCACTTCTGTATTCTGGTGAGAACTAGTTACTGGTTACAATAACAGCTCTGAACAGAGCTGTTAAACAATTAATAAGAGAATTGTTTAAATAACATGAAGTATGCCTGTCCCCCTCAAAATCCAGAAAGGCTGGAAATGTCACGGAAAGCAAGCCATGTCTCATGAGACATCCAGTCAGGTGCTGCATCCTAATCAAAGCTCAAAGAACAATACTTATGAGGTTTGACTGTCACTAATGCTACCTATTCTTAATTAATGTGTTATTAAAATTTCTTTTAAATATCCTTTGATTTCTAATACCATTAGAATGGCAAGTATCTAATAAGTTCCCATCTCTATCTTTCAGAGATTTCAAAGGGTTATTACATAACAGAATGTTGATTATTCCAACAATGACGTAAAAATCTAATGCATAAATCCAGACTTTAAATAAATCTGATGACCAAATTCTTTATCAAAAGCTACATTATGAAGCAGAAGCAGGTGATTAATTATAACAATTTCACCACTATTAAGGTTAGAGATTCAAATACAAACATGAACTACAGACACATCTTCCAATACTTTTATTACCTGAGCTTATTTTATCTTCTGTAATACAATACTATTAATGCCTTTCCCACAGCTGTACATATCATAGGTAGCAGTATGAAATATTCACATGAAGCACACTTTGAAGTGTCTACATTACTTAGCAACTTCATGTCACTGGAAGAGGAATGCAAAAGCAGAAGATCATGTAACCTTTCTGTTCTATTCACTTTGCTACGTTTCTCTTTACACTAGGATTTCATAGCATACATTGCAAGTACACAGCTACAAACTGGATTTTATTAAGGCCTCTTCACATAGCAAAAAGCTACTAGCAACATATGTCATGATCTTGGAAATTCGTATCTTAACATGGTTATCTGTGGTATTGAAGCCTTACTGTTTTCTACAAGATTTAGGTTCTTTATTCCTCGTGTATCTTCTATCCCAAACATACATTGCCTGAAGCCACATTACCATTAAGTTTTCTCTACTCAGAAATACTTCTGAATTCATTAGCCTTCTTAATTTATCTTGGCATATATGACAGCCCTCCAAAGGTGCAATACATGGGATGAATCATTTATCTGCAAAGTAAATGAGCTGAGAATATAGGTCATCAAACAATACTCAGCAAATATTCACTACTTTGTGCTGAGTTCTTAATATCCAGTATATTGTGTGGTTAGATTTGTTATAGTTTTACTATTGTGTCGTATGTATGTATGTATATATGCAATGTATTTATCTTTATAATGGACTTTTTATGACAGCAATAGGGTTGTATAATGTTTTCTGATGTTATTTACGTATATCTATTGCATGATATGTATATATTAGTTGTAAACTTTATCATAATGAATAATAGCTTAGAATAGAGGTTCTATACATAATATACATGGAACCTTAACTGACCTACACATAATATACTCAGAACCTTAACTGACCTCTATTTCACAGAATAAATGGATCCTACCTACTGGAAATCAAAAAAAGTGAACTCTGCTGTCTGAAACTGTTCATATCCAACATACTGTGGTGTCTTCCCTCAGATACCTGAACAGATCCTAGAGAAAGTGCCTTGTCACTGCATCTGCCTTCTGAGCTCTCCAAAGTTAAGCCAAGAAATTATATCCTGTTCTTCCTTCATCACTTGTGCCTTCTTGTTTGCACATCTGTAATACACAAATATAATTGCAAATTACATAGACAAACTCAGGCTAGCCTGGATGGGCTTCTTCAGCCAAGTACCTGTGAAGCAACACATACTGAATTCTGTGGAGCCGTAACTGCACTGTTATCAGGAACTACATTGATCGAGGTGTATCTTTACAGGCTGCACACTGCATTATAGGTATGCACTGTGTTAAACATACACATTCACTTAGCATCACCTTTCATCTTTACTGGGAAATAACAACGGTAAGTTACTAGAGCAGTTTACATACCTAAATCTGTGATAATTTTGTTTCCCTGTATAAAGGTATATTGGGAGGGGTAGAAGAAGTCAGATTTTTAAAGACAAAAAACCCTTCGAAGCATTCTGATCATGGAGATTAATACCTCATCTCTATTCTGTGCAGGTTTTGACCAAATATTTGGAGACTTTCCCAATGGGGGCCAACAATATTCCAGTTTACTCCATGTAGGTGGTTAGCTGTAGAGCTGTTTCCGAAATAGCTTGTAATGTATTTTTATAACTAATATTAAATAACTAAAGAGAAAGGGTGGGGAGACAACCCTCCTTTTTCTGAGAGGCATCATTGTTTTCATCAGGTGAAATTTATAGAAGATTGAATCTCAGGATCAGCCACCACTCTCTAACATGATTTTCATGTCTTACATTCACCAGTGTTCACACTAAGACCTTGGAGATGCATAAGGTGCAGGAAGCCTAAGGACATCCTTCAGTATCAGTTGGCTTACAGATGCCACACACCATTTGATCAAAAAACTGCTTCTTGTAAGTCAACTGAATTTACTAGGGTCAATAAAATATGTTTTTAAAGTGACTCAGAATATCTTAGTGCAGGAGCATTATAGGTGCATTCTATTTCATATTTGTTGTAGTTTAGCTATGAACTGGCAATTTGTACCGAAGAAAACATGGACAATTCAAAATTCAAGAAAAAATGCTTTCGCTGAACTAAACAGTGCAAAAAGACTGTACTGTTGGTTTCAAATGAATGATTCTGGGATTATGTCTCATAGAATGGTTTGCTTTCTTTGGAGGAAAAATACAAGCAGTAGTGGTTTTCTTCATTTTTACTAAGGAATTTGAGAAAAATTCTGGCTTTGTAGAGTTAACTGGATATTTTACTGTTCACTTCAATGGGTCCTCTTTTTGTCTGTAAGCCTGCTGTTTTTTCAAGTAAAATGTTTTCTTCTAGTGTTATGTCTGAAATAAGATAGAAATATCTGGAAATTGAAAATTCAGTTTTAATGTTTCTTTTTATGAAACAAAAAACAACCTCAAAAGTTCTTTGTGAAGGGCTGCTACCAAATGAAGAAAAGGCATGTCATTCTCATTGCTTCATTGAGTTCATGCAGCTTTGTAAAAAAATTGATTAGATGTACTCTTCTCTTAATTTGAGCCTAGTACTCCTTATAAACATTAAGGCAACAAATTTAACTCTCCCCTGATGATGAATTGCCACTTTGTTTAAAGATGTACTTTCCCATTTCTTTCTCATGTTCAATGTGCGAAATTCTGTGTATTTCTCATACTGTGTTAATATTACACTTTTCAGAGATTTTGCAGTTTCCCAGCAAATACTTTTTACTTATATTTTATTTTTTGTTACTTGTTTTAATGAAAGGCATGTTAATTTTCTTTTAGTCCAAACCTTAATTGGATTTTGATGCACTGTATCAGTCTGATTCCAATAAATATCTTTCCTTTCCATGTAACAGTACATAAATAAGATAATGTATAAACTCTTTCCCTACTAGTCAATGACTTGTTCTGTAATGTGTCTTAACACTTGAAACATTAAAAAATAAATGTGAATGCCCATTAATCCACATGCAAAGTGACTTAAAACAGGAGAAAGGATACATTTTAAGATACAGTATGATTTTTTCTAAGTTATGCAGCTCCTACTGTTATAAAGTTCAGATGCATTTTTAGTGCCTGAAATTAAACAATGGTTCTCTGCAAGCTTCCATTTGAAGGTTTACCAGAAAGAGAGATTGCATGGGTTTTTGTTCTTTTCATCTCAGATACAGAACTAAATCAGGTTTTGTTTTAACTAACCAAGAGAAAAATGACCTGGTTGTCATGGTTACCTGTCTGTGTTAGACCTATCACTGACTGAACCATTAAGAGTAATTCTACTAATATACAAATGGACTTGACCACCCTTTATGTTACTTTAGCAATAATAAAAACCATAAAGGTGAATGGAGTCTTCCATTACACCTAATTATTGCCCTTTTCATACTGACAGATTGTTGTTTATAATAATAACGGTGTGATACATAAATCTTTATGTTCATCTTCACTGTTCTTATATTGATCTCCCAGAAAATTTGAAAGGCTTTAGAGTAAGTGGACTGAACATAGTAAGGGTGGAACTTAGGTTAAGCAGTATGCATAATGTGTAGTTGTAGCAGTTTTGTTCTCCAACAAACAGTTGCTCCTTCTTCTACAGCAAGAAGCAGAGTGCCTTAAAATAAATGGATATAAAAGAAAAAATAATATAGAACAACACCAATTAATCTAATTGACCTTCTGGTATTCACATTAACATAGTCACTTTTTATAATATATACCTTCAAAAGGGCAAAATTTGACTTGCAGTAATTAAGACAACTTAAAAGTGCTTCTCCTCATCTGTATCTTTTATTCCATTACTAATGAAAAATGTCAGTAAGAGAAATATAAAAACAAATTATTCTTGAGATAAGTAGCTTACGTAATAGTGAACCATTAACTACATTTCTTTCCAAAGCTTCTTATAGTCTTGAATCCTTCTGTGGAGCACAGTCTGAAAAATGTTCACAGCATTCAATTGTTTCATTGGAATTTGCTAGGTATTAGCATAGCACAAAATATAAGCATGTGGGGGTGAAAAAAAGGTATCATGTCATTCAAGCTCCATTCCTTCCCCTATATGAAGAACTCCATTAACCGCATGGTCTACTGAAAAAGGCAACATCCTCAAATAAAATTTATGAGCTGCTAGTCATCAGGTTAAGAGCTATGGGTGTGTAAAGGTTGGGATTACTTAATTAAACTGGAAAGGAAAAATACCTTCCATAAGACCAAGAAGAAGGAAGGAAAAACCTAACTGGGACTTTTTCTGGTCCTCACTCCTAACTGAGAAGCAACCTAACACCAAAACGAGTAGGATAGCAGGAGGCAGAGTTCCCACTGCCTGGATTTCAAGCTAAAGCACCCTTTTCCTTTCCTTTGCCCTGTACTGGAGGTATTGCTGAAACTGTGGGCTTCAGCTGGGGGTCACGTCATTGCTCATACCAAGCCTACACACAAACAGTTTGCTCAAAGGCATACATTTGGTCTGGACCAGCTATGGTCTTATGTATCAAATTGGCAATGACACAATATGAAGTATTTATTAACTTTAAGCTACTGTGCTAGCTTTGTCCCAGTTGAAGTGGCACTGTTTTATCCAGAGTGAAGCCTGACAGGTCAAAATTTAGCTATCCCATTGAGAGAAATTTTAAATGGTAAAATGTGCCTAGTACTCTATATTGTGTGACCAGAGGATTTCTTAATTTTTATCCTCCATAGCCTGGGGGATTTATTGTGCTGTTGAATAGTGGCCTACAAACTGGTGGTTGCCAGCCCAAATCCCAGCTCTGACTCAAGAAACACTTCTTTTCAAAAAATTAATCATGGATCATAACTTTATCTCAGAAACTCTTAACTAAGTCTAGCCTTAAGCTATGGTTAACCCCAGTCTGGTAGGCATATCACATCTCTGCAAAATGGGTATTGTCTGTCCGGTAATTGTAGGCTCAGCCTACCACTTCTCTGATGGACAGCACTGATGGTTATTTTGCTTCTGCCTACTAGTAGGAAAGTAGAAAACAGATTATTATCATCCGAGCAGCTTTCAGAGGATAGTGACTAAATATAGACTTACGTACCAGATAACCTGTGAAGTTCTTAGGGACAGTCTTCTGTTTTAGAATGATTGTCTAACAAAGCCAAGGCACATAACCAAGGTAAGTAGGAAGTATATATATTTGAAAAATCAATCAGAAGGATATTTTTAACAATATTTGGGAAAACTTTGTATTTGAAACTCCAGAAGATCTTTACAATACTTACATGTGGCTTACTTCAAATAGTTCTATGAATATGGTTTGTTCACTCTTAGGAGGAGGACATCGGTTCCTCATAACCAGTCATAACTAAAAGAGCTTACATTTTCATAGAATCATAGAATCATAGAATCATTGAGGTTGGAAAAGACGTCTAAGATCATTGAGTCCAACCGTCAACCCAACACCACCATGCCCACTAAACTGTGTCCCTATAATGCCTCATCTACACGTCTTTTAAATACTTCCAGGGATGGGGACTTAACCACTTCCCTGGGCAGTCTGTTCCAATATTTAACCACTCTTTCAGTAAAGACATTTTTCCTTACATCCAATCTAAACCTCCCCTGCCGCAACTTGAGGCCATTTCCTCTCGTCCTATCACTTGTTACTTCAGAGAAAAGACCAACACCCACCTCGCTACAACCTCCTTTCAGGGAGTTGTAGAGAGCCATGAGGTCTCCCCTCAGCCTCCTTTTCTCCAGGCTAAACAACCCCAGTTCCCTCAGCCGCTCCTCAGAAGACTTGTTCTCCAGACCCCTCACCAGCCTCGTTGCCCTTCTCTGGACACGCTCCAGCACCTCAACGTCCTTCTTGTAGTGAGGGGCCCAAAACTGAACACAGTATTCGAGGTGCGGCCTCACCAGGGCCGAGTACAGGGGCACGATCACTTCCCTACTCCTGCTGGCCACACTATTTCTGATACAGGCCAGGATGCCATTGGCCTTCTTGGCCGCTTGCGAACACTGCCGGCTCATGTTCAGCCGGCTGTCAACCAACACCCCCAGGTCCTTCTCTGCTGGGCAGCTTTCCAGCCACTCTTCCCCAAGCCTGTAGCGCTGCATGGGGTTGTTGTGGCCAAAGTGCAGGACCTGGCACTTGGCCTTGTTGAACCTCATACAGTTGGCCTCGGCCCATCGATCCAGCCTGCCCAGGTCCCTCTGCAGAGCTTCCCTACCCTCGAGCAGATCAACACTCCCGCCCAGCTTGGTGTCATCTGCAAATTTACTGAGGGTGCACTCCATCCCCTCATCCAGATCATCAATAAAGATATTAAACAAGACCGGCCCCAGTACTGAGCCCTGGGGAACACCGCTCGTGACCGGCCGCCAACTGGATGTAACTCCATTCAGTACACTCTAAGTCTGAGCATTGAACAGATGTCCCCCCCTGCTTAACGGGTCTGTATCACTGAACAGGGGTCATTAAGTCTGGATCACCAGACCGTACTGTAGATCTGTATAGCATCCTCTGTGCACCTACAATTTACATCTGTGAGCATGGTGGGGAGAAAATTATTTAAACTTGTTAATTCACAAGGGTTAGAAATTTGAGTTCGTAAGAAAACAGGAGCCCTGTTTTAGAAAATGACACCTCCTCCCAAGGACATTAGTACTAAAGCACACTTATTAGCTCAGAACAAAGAGCAGATGGCCCTTGGAGTGTGGGATGCTTATTTGGAAACAAATTGTGAGCAGGGATACAGAAAATCAACAGTTTTTATCCAAATAAAAAGGTACAGGGCCAAAGAAACAGCTGGCATAAACCAGCATATCTTCACTGAAGTCAATTCAGGAATTGAGTCAGTGAAGTGGAGTCCTGGACACCAGAGGTTTCCAGGATTAGGAAAGGTTGCAATTAGAAGGGGGCTCAAGAGGAAGGGAGTATAGCCATAAATTGAACAAAAAAGCCCTAAACAGCAAGTTGCAAGCTATGCTGTGGAATACATTCCCATCAAATTAATTTTGATTAATCAAAAATATGTTTTGTTTTCATTGGAAAACAATAAACCAATTAAGTCTGATTTTGTCCCTTTAAAATGCAGGGGTTTTTACGTGAGTGATACATGAAAAGATATTTCTGGCAACTCATTTTGAAAACAAAATTCCAAACTTTTCAATTCAAAATGCCACAATTAGGAAACAGGGCTTTATATACAAGTATAATTTCAGAGAACTCAATCTACTTTTGGAATGTTTAGATTCAACAGCTGAAAAAAATCCAACAAACTTTAAAAATAACTTTAAAGTACCCTTTACTTTCCCATTTATAAGGAATATATAGCGTTTTTCTTCTGACTCATAAAATCTGATAAGGCATCAGCTGTTTTATAAAAACAAAATATGAAATGAGTGGTCAAAGGACGTATTTTCGATGTTTAGATAATGTCAAAAGAAATCTTATATAAAAACTCTGCCAAGAACTTGAAACCAACCAAAGTGCTGATGAGATCAGCTTCAATTACTGCTAATTTTTTGAGAGAGAATTGGTAGCTTTTTGATTAGTTGAAGATATTAAATGGCCCATGATATTTCATGTTCCAGCTCCCACTTCTATAACGCTTCAGTGTACCTTTCCAAAATTACTGTCGTGACAGGGTCTTTGCAAAGTAAGCAATGTGGCCCTATGAAGATGAGGTGATGGTACCCACAGAGGACAATTTCTGAGCTTTCAGTAAGAAATAATGTTCTGATACTTTAGTACCTCAGCAATGCAGAAATAAGTAAGAAATCAGTAAGAACATACAGCTTTTATCCAAGGAACTGATTGATAGATCTGGGGCAGGATCTCACAGTAGCTTAATATGTTCTGCAACCTGTTAGAGGCTTTAAATCTCAGTGCCTATTTGGTTCCTCGCTACTTTTCCAGCAGTTGGATCATATTTACAGCTTGAAAAACTAAGAAGCTTTTTCCTTCTAAGTTTTTATTACATTAAGTTTTACAGCTTTATAAGTATCCTTTTCTGCTAAGATTTTGGTTTCTTATTAAATTTATTTTCTTAAAACAAAGTGTTGTGGTTTAACCCAGCAGGCAGCTAAACACCACACAGCTGTTCGCTCACTCCCCTCTACCCCAGTGGGATGGGGGAGAGAATCAGAAAAAAAAAAAGTAAAATTCACAGGTTGAGATAAAGACAGTTCAATAAGACAGAAAAGGAAAGGATAATAATAATAATTAATAATAATAATAAATAATAATAATAATAGAATATACAAAATAAGTGATGCACAATGCAATTGCTCACCACCTGCTGACTGATGTCCAGCCAGTTCCTGAGCAGCAGTCACCCCTACCCTGGCTGACTGCCCCCAGTTTATATGCTGAGCATGACGTCCCATGGTATGGAATATCCCTTTGGCCAGTTTGGGTCAGCTGTCCTGGCTGTGCCCCCTCCCAGCTTCTTGTGCACCTGGGAGAACATGGGAAGCTGAAAAGTCCTTGACTAGCGTAAGCACTGCTTAGCAACAACTAAAACATCGACGTGTTATCAACATTATTCTCATGGTATATCCAAAACACAGCACTGTACCAGCCACTAGGAAGAAAATTAACTCTATCCCAGCCGAAACCAGGACACAAAGTTGTAAGGTATGGGATCTTTTTACAATCCATATAACTAATAGATTAGGAGCTGAAAATTATTCATTGAAATGTTCTGTGTTTTCTGTAGTACAATATTTACATAAAATTTATTAAAACAAATAAAAATGTTTTGGACCACTAAAACGATGTTGCAATGTCTCCAGAAGGGCTAAATGTGGAAATGGAAAAATCATACAACATATTTCTATGACATCTGCCATTCGTTTAACTCCTCAAAGATGTATTTGAGTAAGTAGAATACGGATTGGCATTCAAATTGCTTATAGAGTGTTTGTTGTGGTATTTATATCATATTGACAATTTTTAATAATGTATTCTGTATGTCTCATCAGTGATGTTTATTACTGAAGATTCATAAGCTGCTATAGCATTATCAAAAATATCTGAAGAAATAACCTTCTGAGAAACCCTCCTGCATTATTTACAGGCAATTTCAACAAAATGAGGGACTTTACATAATCTTGTTGGTGTTTTCTGGTGCTAGAAGTGGGAAACCTAAAATTGATTAAACTAGTTCTGGATCTGAAAACCAGAAGGAGATGTTTCTTTTACTGAAAATATCAGTCCATTTGACTAGCTGTTGTGAAGAAATTTGAAGTGGAACAAGCTAACAACATTGGAAGTCACTTCTAAGATCTCAGAAAAGCATTCTAGACTACTCACTCAAAAATCTTTCAATTCCCTCAATTTTCTCAGCTATTTAGAATAATACAAATCTATTTACTTTTACCTCTCTTTACAAATAAAGAGAATCAGAATGTTCACATGATCTAGTAATGCTTAGAAAGAAATATTGGATATGATTTGTCAATATTCTCTAGGTCAGATCTAATAATCTATCACGGACTCAAAGCAAAGCAATATTTTGAGCTGAAACAAAAATATCCCAGTGTTAAAGATTTAGAAGAACATCTGTAAGAATGTGGACAACTTATTAGCTATTCTGCACATTTGATATGAATACTATGAAATATCCACCAACTGCCAGATTCCCTTCCCTTGTACTAAATTTCAGTCTGGGTTAACTCTAAAAAAAAGCTAAGATCAATGACTAGATTAATTTCATCTGGTTTTTAGCTGCAACACAGAGAGAAAAAGGCCAGTTCTTCTACGAGGAAAGGACTAATCGTCTGAAAAGAAATAACAGTACTTATTCAGTGTGTTTATTAATGACATGGAAAATGTTGAGCAATGAGGTGACAAAAACTGCAAATTCTATTAAATCATTTCAGTTTTCAGTTTTATGAAGCACTTCAGAATGATTTAACCAAACTAGGTGTTTAGGCAATGTGGTCACAGGTGTCAATACTGGAGAAAGGATAGAAGTGGACATTAAGAGCTCTTCAAACTACATGATAATAGCTAACAGCAGACACTACCCTGTCTTAGCTCTAGTAATACCCCTGTGCTAGCTGTACCATCTTCCCTACCACAGTGGGAGGAATCTATGTTTTAAGCCTTCTTTTCCACAGATTTGTATTACAAAGCAGTCACAGCACCGTTTTTGATCTGTTCTTCTTATGAACTCCGACTAGACTGAGGGGAACTGAGTCCTACCAATAGATAACTGGTTCACTTTTTGTTACTTACACATTTTGACATTGTTTTTCCTTTTACTATGCAAGGTTCTGGAAATACAAAATCTGCTTAAGGGACAGACTTGCCTGTGAATGATTATAGTTGTTTGATCAATGTCAAGGAGTACCACCACCGTTGTCTGGTAGACACAAAATATGCCCTTCAGCTGGAATTTGGAAGATCGCTGAAGCTGTAATGAGACCAAATGATTTTGATATTAGCAAAAGTAGTGTTATTCTGTCCTAATTACATGATACAGACCAGTATATCTGTAAATTCCTGTGGAATACCTGCTCTTTATTGAATTGCCTTCCATAAACTACCATGTGAGAAATTATTGCAAGACCATGTTCAATTCTGCTGTTGAGGGTAAGTTTCTTTCATGGCTACCTAATGAAGAAAAGCTTTGCTGCCACAAAGTAGATAAAGCACTTCTCATTAGAGTTAAAGCTGTATAAACCAATGTTCTCTGTTCCCATATGTAGAGATTTTGTATAAGGATATGTATTTTTTCCCTTTTATTTTCATCCTATGAAATGAGATTTTTATGATTGATCAAAAAAACCCCAGGCACAGATTAAAAGAAAAAGGGAACATTTTGAATAGTAAAGTGTTATTTTAAAAGGAAGAGCTTCAGTCTAAAGAAACTCTGATAAACATCCATAAGAGAAAAGGAGGTCACTTGGTTCCAGATGGATACTGTATAAAATGGCATGTTTTTTCTTGTCAGAAAATGTCATTTTGATTCATTGAGATTAACATTGTCCTCATCCTCTACAGTTATTACTTTTAGCATGGGTGGGGAGCATTGATTTGCCATATTAATGGAGATTTAGTCTAGACTGCAGTAGAAACTTAAACGAGAAGATATAAATGATAGCTCTTTTACTGTCAGTCACAGATATGATCAGAAGGCCTAACGACTAATATGGAGAACACCAATGATAGACATAATTAGCTGCTCTGAAGTGTTAGAAAATGACAAATCTAAATTACATATTCTTGCGCTTCTAACATATCTTGTTGTATTGACCCAGACCACTAAAGATTAAACTTGTAAATAGTTTTCTGGAAGGATGTGTGAAGTCCATGCAGAATAAGCAAAGCCATGCAACTCATATCTTTAGTATACCTGCGAATTCATTGTTTGCTAAAATTATTTCTGAGACTTCCAGAGATTATGCTGTGTTGTGAAGCTAAAAAACAATTATGGTATTGTAAGGCTTCTCACAGAGGAAACTCTATAGCACTTAACCTGGGTTTCCTCCACATGGGTTACTAGACTCCAGAGACAAAGCTAAAAATCACTGTCTCTTTCTACATTAAACCACTTGTTGAACTCAACTCACCATTCGGAGATGGAAAAGGACTTCAGCTTGTCTAACAAGAAATTTTCCATTTCAAAACAGAAAATCTTTTTTAAAAGTAGGTTTATCATACTTGTCCAACCGATTCAAATGTGCTTAAAATGTTTAACTTTTCTTCATGTAAATCCTGAAGAGCAAGACAGGGGCTTTTGCATGCAAAAGAGAGAAGATATTTCTATCATCTCCCCTGTACGACCTCTATTCACGCCAGTTCTACTAACCCCACCACTCTCCTTTTCACACAGGCCAGTGGCTGGTGGGCAGACAGGACAATCCCCACTGCTTAGGTGAGTGAAACTTGATCTGTCGTCTACAAAATTTGAAGCAATTCTGCAACAGTTAATGAGCTTCCTCGTGCTGCTTTCCCCTGCAAGAAAGGCGGAATTCAGGGGCTGAACTAAGGCTCTTACTCACAACCTAGCCCTTTGCTGCTCCTGGGAAAAAGTAGTTCCACACCATCTCTTAATCAGGTTACCTGCTGTTAAGCCGGAATTTTTTATCGCTTTCTGATATGGAGGGAATTGCTAATACCATAACAGCAGCCCTTTTTAAGGAAAATTTTTGTAAATTCCACACAGCACAGCTTGCTCTACTTCGAACTTCCTATAAAGACAGAACTAATTATGTCTTATACATATTTTGATCTCAAATGTATTTTTGAATTACATAAAAATAAGCATAAATGCTAAAAATAATGACCTTTATTTTTTTATATACTCTTCTTCTGGGAAAATAAAACAGTGAGATTTAAACCACATGACAGAACATGTTATCCAAAGTATAAAAAAAAAGTCTAGTGAAACAATTTCTAGTAAAAATGTTGTGTGGCTTTCACCATAAATTAGGCTTTTGAAAAGAAATAATGTTTCTGAAGATCAATAAAAAGGAAGTCTTCCCTGCTGCCCTGTATGTGTCTTCCTATTTTAGGTGTGATCAGGACTGCCTGACTCTCAATACATCCCCACTAATAGATGACAAACATCATTTTTCCTACTCAGTGGAGAAGATATGCCTCCAACGAGTGATATAGAGCACCTAAAGTTAGCTACCTATACTTTATCAAAACCTAGAGAAGCCAGACTCTGTGTGTTAACAAAGGAAAGACTATCCCGCCTAGACAAAAGTTTGCAGATGTTTGCCACAAAGGCTCAATGCCCAAGAAACAGGGTTAGGACCACTTTGTCAGCTTGAATTTTACCAATGAATTGGACTGAGATTAATAACATTCTGAAGTCCCAGTTGGATTGCTGCTCAAGGCAATCTTAAAATTTATTACTGTATGTATAGGAGCAATTACAAGATTTAGTACCTGATTTTTCAGGCAAATATGCAGATTAGATAATACTGTTCTGGATAGTATTTGGGGAAAGAGGGAGAGAGAAATATATTCTACTGACAATAGGCAGGAATAGACTGGTATTTTAGGGAGTAGTTTTTCTTTTGTATACATAGATAATATTTTGGCTGGTGTATGTACTTTTTCTGTTAGGATAGAGTACTGTTATTACTCACTGCAAAATCTGAATCCTTCTTGCATAAAATAGGCTAGTAATAACTCTTGCAGACTTCAGAGAGTCTTTGGCTCACTTCTATATTTAGTGTCCAAAAAGTCAGGGTTGGAATAGAGTCTCAGGGAACAGCTGCTCACTTCCCATATTTTAAATCAGGATCGAGGCAATTTATTGATTTACAAATGACACTAATTAACTCATAATCAGTGAACTATGAACTAGTCAGGATCAATATGAGCAGCAAAACATATATAAATGACAACTCTACACACTTATAAAATGTTAATAAACACCTATAAATTTCTAAACACCCTACTAGAACTAATTTCAAAAAGTTCAATCACACAAACATACACATGGGTTGCAAGCACCGTTCCACCTCTCCGGGGAGCACAGGTTTCCATGTTTCCACACACCTCCAGTTGGAAATATGAGTGGTCAGGCTTTGTGAGTACCTGTGCTGCTCCCTACAACCCATTAATGCACAAGTCCACCAGAAAACACCCCTTGAGCTCACACACATGCACCTGCAGTGTGGGTGCCAGGTGCTGCACAACGAGCTGTTAGAGCCGGCCACGTGCAGACCCCTCACGGCACCCGGCAGGGTGGTTGTTCTCACCCAGGCAGAGGTGGCAAGGTGACTTCAGGCACCATCAAACCACGTTGTCAAAAGTGGGCTTGCGAGCGCTCCCCGAGAATTTGTTCACCATTGCTCATTTGCTTGCTTCAGGAGGATTTTGCTCTGTTGGGGAGAAGGAAGGTGAATATTTTGATTTTCTTAGCATTTCGGAGGGAAGAAAACATGTGCATAGAAACAGGCCAACAATCATAAAAAGGATGCTCCCAAAAAAGCCAGAGTTTGAGCTATGTTAAAAATGGTCCAACAGGATTCTCATAAAATTAATTCTGGAAATTTATTGCCTTCTTGGCTCTCTTGTGTGAATGTATACATATTTATATGCATATATACATAGATATACATGCATACACACACACACACTATACTACACTATGCACTCATTTATGTTGTTTACCTCCAGAAGAGACAAACAGTATATTTCAATGTTAAGATGTATAATCAACGTCATTCATGGCCTGACTTCTGAGATGTTGCCATTTCAGTATGTTAATACTGTATCTCCACATTAAATTTTTTTCTGAACTCTGGACTTTACTATCTCGGAAGGAGTGAATCTTTGTTACTGTAAGCTTTACAAATGACTGTAGAGTTGTCTTGTGCTGAGTGCCACCAAATAGCTATAATTCAGTAAGTAAGCCCTGTGGTATGTGAGATTTTAGCTTGTATCCTCTATAAGACATGTATGGAAAAATGGTATTTATATTCCTTATTGATAACTCCATACTTTATTGAGAGTTATGAAAAAGAAGGAACTATAAATTAGCTTTAATCAACCAAGAGGAACAGCAGGTGACAGAATGCACATTAAGGTGTCAGTGCACATACTATCTTTCAGTTTGAAATAAATGGAAATGAACGTAACTTTTGCTATGGAATGAAAGATACCTTATTGCAATTTTGGCAGAACAACTTGGTTTATATCCCCATGAATAGACGTGACAATTATTTACATGTGTCCTTACATTCCTTAAAAGTGTGTCTTGATTTCTCAAATTTTTCAGGTATCATGTTATTCGTCCACATCTGAAGACTCTTTGGGGATAAAAGCCTTTAAGTAAAAGCTTGTTGATCATTGTTCACACACTACCCAGCTGATAAGGTTCATCTTCTCTCTTCACTCTGTCTGAATTAGACTGATCTGCACTTCACCAGTTTTTGGTTGTTGGGTTTTGTTGGGGTTTTTTACTTTATTTTCGTTATCATTTTCATTTTCTTTTCTATAGGTGATCGATTTTAAACTTAGGAGTATCTAAACTGGACGTCTAAGACCTTTAATTTTCACTACCAATATGGATGGTGAATACTGTCCATGTCTTAAAAGTAGTCTATCAATGTCAGTATCTTAGCCTGGAAGCTTATGTTTTGGAAAGTATTTGAGGATTGTCACTACCAAACGGCTATATGAATAAGGTGCCATATCAGATATCTGAGTCATAGATATTGAAATCAAATTGTATGGTTGTCTTGAACAGTATTTCTAGAGACATACAAGTATTTATAAAAAAATATGCAATCTTTAAAATCTTTAGCCACAAATGAGAAATATT
The DNA here is from genome assembly GCF_965638725.1 of Aptenodytes patagonicus. Taxonomy (NCBI): domain Eukaryota; kingdom Metazoa; phylum Chordata; class Aves; order Sphenisciformes; family Spheniscidae; genus Aptenodytes; species Aptenodytes patagonicus. The sequence goes on along the minus strand of NC_134952.1, from coordinate 35,337,242 downwards.
TCCTCCTCTCTCAGACTTCCCATCTACAACTCTATTGACCTGGGAAATATATTACTGGTAATAAGAACTATTTAATTGCTTTTATAGCCTCAGATCTTTGTTCAGGTTAAATGAGGAATTGAAGTTCACCATTACCATAAGTAACAGAGCCTTGATTAATTCCATAGTACCTATTCTGATAGAAATTTGCATTGCCAGGCTTTGAATTTTCAGCACAGAAATACAATAATCAAAACATATTCTCTGAAGAACGTAAATGTAGCTAAATAGGAAGTTGGGGCAGTACCTAAAAAGTCAAAATGAATAGAGGAAGGAGATCAGACTAATAAAAATACTATTAAACTAAGTCACAGATTGCTACTTACTTTCTCTTAAAGATTTGCTGAAAATGGCCAATGACTCCAGTAGATGACTTATAATTCATAAAAATCTACCAAAGTCAAGGCTGTCAGTTTTTTAAAAAGATCTCTCAGACATGTATTAAGATGAAATATAATCAAACCACACTAAAGGAAAGCACTTGGCATCATCATATGGGTTCCTCAGTCAAGTCAGATACAGTTTGTATGTGCAACAGTGCCCAAGTGAGCTCTAAACAACTCCAAGTATTGCAGCATTGACTCTCTTCATCTAAACTGAATATCCCTCTAATGTAGCCAAATGGTTTCAGGTATACCAAGTTAACTTGGGTATATTTTTTTATTGTGTTGATCACAAGAGGACTTTTGTAGTTTCTCTCAGCACTACAGTGACGTTAAACATGATTGAAAAATTACTTCCTTTTTCATAACATACTTCAAACCCAGACATTGCAGCAGATTCTATTCCTCATTGTAGTCTCTTTCTGATCATTTTATTTCTCTCACAGAATTTATACTTGTTGAAGAATAGTGACTTCTGCGCTATATCTATTTCTATATCTCCTATATCTAAGTTTAGTTCTGTCACCTTTGAGTACGTGCAATTGTGTTTAATATTGGAAAAAATTCTACGCAGTATCATTTAAGTAGCATGTAAGATGTAGCATCTTTAATCATGCACCTCACAGGGCAAGCATACAATCTTTTTTTCTGTCTCAGCTCTAAGCTCTTTCATAACAAAGCATTTTTTCAGCTAACAAAAATCAAACATTTTGGCCCTCTTGAAGTGTCTACATTCCAAGGAACTTGTGAAAAATATAGACTACATTAAAAACAAATAGTACTATTTTCAGTTTATTAAACCAAGTGTGTAGGTAGCAGTACATTTTAAAGGTGAGAAAAATGGTGATTGTAAGCCCAGAACTTTTTGCAACGCAATAAATACTTGCATGATGTTAGTCAAATAGCATATATCATGTCACATGATCAAAATGTAGAATCGACAGCTTTATTTAACAACATGCTGTAGAGTAACTTTAGATTAGCCAGCCTCAGTTTTGTTCAGTAGAACAGAATCTGCCCTTCAACACTCTCAAAAATCAGCATTCACGTTCATTTGGAAAATCAAATTTCTTCTTAGTGATCCTCTGAACTCCATATTCAGTAAAAGTAAAAAGTATTTCTTAGCTCTCCTCCAGTCAGTATCTCCTAAAGTGGATGAATTTTTCACAGGTCTCTATCTGACTTACTAAATATCTTTTTAAATTCATATGTTAAGTTTCAAACAAGTGAATGCAAAAGCTTTACTATATCACAACAACGTAATACAGACAGCTAGCATAAAAAATAAATTCAAAATCATATATTTACATTCACTCATATTTTCATGTTTCCTTAGTCAAAAAAATAATAAGAAGTAAAATTTAGATTTGCCTGCTTGATGGCAAGTGGGGACTCAAAAAATAGGGTTTGGTGATCCCCAGACTTTCACATGGACAAGCTGGGGGTCAATAAGGTAATCTTTGGGCAATTATGATATTAGTTGTTAACATGTCATGCATGTTCTCTTCAGAAAAAAACCCGACTTCACCAGAAGGGCTACAGTCTGTTCCCCCATTAGCTGGAAGGGTACTAATGGTGTATGAGGCTGCATGTGATGATTAGATCCATACTAGTTTTGCTTCTTGTCACATGGACTCCAGTTTTACAGTGGTGTGACCGCACTAAGTTGATTGAAGTTACTGTGTAACTTAGTTCTGAATTGTCCTCACTTTGACACCAATGACAGAAAAAAATACATCTACATACCCTAGAAAGTTGGTGTATCCAGAGAATTTTCCAGGTGGAAGACTTAAATTCATGTATTATATTACCAGAGTTTCATGGGGCTTTTTCCATCCATTTCCACTACCATTACACTTTGAGTTTCTTGAAATATATATTTTACCCTAGATTTTTTAAAATCTTATTAAATGAATGATGGTTCATTCATTTAACCAAATCATTACAGTGGATTTAAACATGATTTTACTCTTGACTGAAGTAGCTTAGTCATGCAAGGGCATTGTAGACGTCTCAAGTACTCACATACAGTTGCTTTTGAAAATTTAGTTCAAGGAAATGTGTGATATTTTTGATTTCTATTTTTAAATCCAAAGTTCAATTTCATTGGAACACTCCAAAACTGTGATACAAATGTCTACTAAACCATTTTAATCTACATGCTTTCTCCTTTCTCTCCCAGTTCACCTTTCTATAAATTCACAAATTCAGGATGAAAATGATGGCAAGCATTCTTCATACAGCTGTCATACCTCTTTTGCAGTAGACTGCTATAATACCCAACACAATGCTTTGTAGAGATATCTAGGCAAGCACAGATGCCAAAAGGAGTATAACTGTGTTATTGCAATACCCCAACTAATGTAACTAGATTACTTTCACTGCAGTGTCACAAAGTAGTACCAATGCATTACATAAATATATCCAAGTTGAATATACACAGAGAATTCCAGTTAATCTAAAATAAATGACATATTTCTAATAAAATTGAATAGTTCAAGGATTTCATGCATAGACCATATAGTCCCTGATATCCTTCAAGACTGAAAATTAAGTTTCTAATAACATCAGCCCAGAAGTTTTCCCTTATTCAGTGTAAATTAACCTGTACAGGGGACAATTTAAAGCTGGCCCAGGGACATCCACATATACCAGAGCCATTTCTGGGGCATAACCTAAAGGAATTGCATACAGTTTTGTGAGATATAATTCTCTTTGCATTCTCACTTTCAGTAATTCATTGCTTTTAGCCTGCAGAAAACAGAAGTATAAGTTCATGTTAAAGACAGTTTAGCTCATAGAAACAAAAGATATGTGTATTTGACTTCAAATACATGTGCATCGCACTTTATCTAGAACAAAAGTAGAATACAACAGTCTATGCTAGATATAATATAAGCACAGAATGCTTACCAAAATGTGAAGGAAGTTTGCCCAAAATAAAGTAGTGATTCTTTTGTTTTGTGATTCTAGGATTATAAAGAGGGAACTAAGGAAAATGTTCTTAATCTTCAGAAAAAAAAATATATTGGGTGGGAAATACAGATTTCCTGAGCGGGAATTTTAGAGGTTTTCATGAAAGAGTAGAGGGAAAATTTTGTTAAAAGTCAATGATTTTCTTAATATTCTCATATACGCTAAGTAATGTTGAAAATCCCCACCTTCCAGATCTTGGCAGTGGTACCTGCAGCACTTGTTTTTTAATTTAAACTGAATAATAGGAATATTAAATTACAAACTCAATGTCTTTGTGTCTATATCTTAAAAAATAATTAAAAAAAACCCCTTCATAGATGTAATACTACTCTGCCTTTGGTCCTTTGGAATGTAAAACCTTTCTTGGCTCATAACCTGTCCACTTTTTATGCAAAATCTAAACCAGAAAAGAGAATATTATCCTAAGTTAGTTGAGACATTGTTAAACATAATTTTGCTGGTTAAGAAAAATTCAGATTAGAAAAAAGATATTTAGAACAGGCTAACCTGGCTAGTGGCACATTATACTCTTTGTCTCACCAAAAAACCTCCAAATTTATGTAATCTGTAGGCTATATTCTTCTCCACATAAGCTCTCTTTTTTAACAGTTTCTACTATCACACTAATTTTCCTTGTTTAATGAACCCGAAGTTGTATCCTTTAAAGCACAGTATGAAAAAATGGGAGCTCTAAGAAATGGCAGACAATTACTGTTTATTAAATATTTCTAGTAAAATAAATGTGATAGGGTATCATCATAAAATTGGTCAAAAAAGAAATACGTGATTTTTGTTATTACTTCTTGAAAAAGTTGTTTGTTAAAATTCTCCCTTTATTTGGCTAGAGATGCATGTGTGATGAAAATATTGAAGATTTTGTCAACTGTTCCATGACTCAGAATGATGGTTTCTTTGTGTCAATGACAATTTGAAAATTGTCCCTGAGCTCCAAATCATCTCTGGGAATGATGGCATCAGTAGCATATTTGTGAGCTGCCAGAAACCAGGTAAGCAATCACTGCATACACCCAGAGAATTCCAACTAATCAAAACTCAGAATCTTGTCAAATGCACCTTGAATTTAAGAAAGCTGAAAAGCTTCCCTTTTTTCTTCCTTTGGGGTAGGACTCACTTCTGTGCTCAGGTGCTGATGCCGTGAATTGTCAGTCAGTCTCACATAGCAATTCCTATCTTGTTTCGAGAAATCCATAAAAACAATGAACACAGGTTAGATAATGCTGTTAAAAGCAGTAAGTCTGACCTTAGACACAGAAAGGGGCAAGTCTGGAGTGAGTGACTAAACTAGAATATATAGCCTACATAGTCTATAGAATAGAGAGAGGTGTTTATGTGCAAAGAGAATGAATTAATCTAATTATCAAAAGGTTACATGATGAATTAATACTACCATAACTACCATGAATCTTATGCTGTAACAATACTAGCACTGGGTATGATATCTGCATATTTTTTAACATACAGCCTTTACAATCAAGGTATTTCTCTTTTCATAGTGTAAACTCTTTTATTTAATGCACTAGTTGCTATTCCAACCCATAAACTCAACACAACTGAAATAAAATTGCAGCAGATGCTTTCTACCTGTCTGGTGTCTGTTTTAGCACCTAGGACTATTTCATACAACTGATCATTACTCTTACAGAATAGAGACAATCTGATGCAGCGTCAGATTTTCTGTTAGATACCCAGAGGAAGAAAGGAGTTAGAGAGAGGGGAAGGTTAAGCGGGGGGGGGGGGGGAAGAAAGAAAAGTGTCCTAGAAAACCAGCAAGTGCTAGCTTCACCACCACCATATTAAAACTACCAGAAAATATTTTAAAGCTAAAAAGAAAAAATACTGTAGCAGCAGATGTGAATTCTGGAAGAAGGGGATAATAGGAGACAGTAGAGCTATGAACAGAAAACTATTTGGCAAAGCCACTCTCATTGAAAGACCACCTACCCTTGGTGGCGTGTGTGCCAAGGAAATGTTGCAGACATTTGATAGACAGAGTGTTTTCAATTTTGGTACAGGAGATATGCATGGGACTTGCAAAGCAAAAGAAGTTGACACTGAACCACATCAAGACTGAAACTGATGTTAGCAAACCTCTACTTGTTTCTGGCATATGTAAGTCATCTGCTACAGCTATTAGACACTGTCTGGTGGAAAACAGTGGAACCAAAAATACCACCAAATTCTTCACCTCTTCTTTCCTTTACTACCCCAGTTAACTGACTTTATTTCCTTCAAATCAGTGTGAAGATGACAAGAATAAGACTAAAAAGGTTCTGAGGGGAAGGGGAGTTTTAAACCAGGGTTTTGAACTTCAATTTTGTAAGGAATGGCAGACTACAGGCTGAGGAATTGTTCTTGGTTTTTTGAGAGCTCGGTGATATGAACACGCTGAGTAGCTTTTTCTTCCTGGTAACGTACAACAGCAACACATGAGGAAATTATGACTGTTTTTACTTCTGTCTGTAAAGCACTCATATATTTAAAGTTTTCTATAGACAAAAAGCTTTCCCTGAACAACTTTGCTGTGAAAACATACTGTTATATTATGTGATCCACATTTAATTTCTGACAGAAAGTCACAACCAAATTGACTTCAATGTCCCATAAGAGTCCACCGAGAACTGTGAGATACTGAGTTCATAGCTATGTAGGTAAAAGCCTATGCTGCGAGGCAAGGTCCCACCAATACATTTATTCTTGTGCAGACTGCATCAGAGAGCAAGGCATAGTTTCTACATTCAGTAATTTTCCCTGCATGGGAGCAATGAAAGATAGCTAAAAGGTACTATTTACCCTAGAAAATCATTACTTATTGTCTTTCATATGATTGTTTCCTGTAGTTACAACAAAATACTATATTTATCCTGGTGACATCATTTTCTGCCATTATGCGTGTTGAAGATCCTTGATAACTTGATTGTTGGCAGGAGGAAAGAATGTTTAGTGATTTTCTGTGTCCCTAAATCAAAGTGCAACATCATATGTACTGATTCTTATTAGGATTTGCTTGGCTAGCTGAGGTCAGAGTTAGGCCGATTAACTTCCAGATTTTGGACTAATAAAGAAGATGATATAGACAACAACCTCAGATTTCAAACCTCAGGAAATTATCTGATCATTCCAGGCCATTGAATCCAGTGTCTTTTGCAGTGTACAGTACCCTAATTGTACATTGTGCCTAACATTAAAAAATATATATATTATTTTATTGGAGTTGAGACATACTTACCTTGGTTAAATTCCACATCAGGTTATTAAGATGGTCATTTTAGGACACCATAATGCATTCATTTTAGTTTATGGCAGTTTATCCGCGGTCCTGCCAGTGTCCAAGTTGAGGGATAAGGAGGAAATGTGAACCTATTTTTCTATTTTCATTTACTTTAAAAAAAGTGTAGGGTTTCTTCCATTATATTCCCTGAGAAACAAAAAATACAGAAGTAGTCTGAATCCTATAAATACTTAACTAGCACAAAATAAAAATCAGTTCTCAGACTTATACTCTCAAATAGTTCTCCATAAATAGTGGCATTCTGAACACCTAGATCTCACTGCAGACCTCTCCCCAGAAAAAAAAGCCTTACTGTTAATGACAGAATAAAACTGTACTGAGAAACAGTATTTAAACAGTTGTTTTAACATGAATTTTGTAGCTTTGGTGGCTACCCAAATCATCTGCAGTGTGGTATGTCTGCTCCTAAAGAAAGCATTTCTTTTGCCAATCTTTTCTGTAATATTGTTAAAGCAAATTACCTCCTAGGTATGATCCACTGGAAAAGAATGAAAATCAACAGACTTAATTCTCTGTTGTCTTGTACATTATACTGCTTTGTTTTTGAATGGTGTCTTTGTGTTTATTTTAATTGCAATGCAGAATAGAAGTAAATAGATTCTATTCTGATATAACACTTTGTGCCCACTTTACTTTTTATTTACGTCATTGCAATCAGGAATAAGGGTCTAAATCTGAAACTCAGACTGGTTAAACCAACTTCACTTCAAAAGTAAGCTAGCTTAATGTTAACACTGCTGAGTTTTACCAGTTTCATTTAGAGAAACTCACTTTCTAGTATAAATTGCTTTGAAATCTAAGGAATAAAAATAGAGTGAAAATAAAAATAGCACTGATTACAACAAAGTAGAGATGCCAGAATGATTGATTAATGTGTTGCTCCAATAGTTCTTTAGCAGTTCAGAGTGAGGCATCTCTGATTCATGAACCATACAGCCATTTTAGTCCGGTACCATGTCCAAGCTAATGAGCCCAATGAAAAGCATCTTAGCTGAGGTATGACATCTTACTAAAAAAACAACTTCTAGATGGTTTATCCCATGCTGGCTAGATACTCACTCCAACTACCTTTCACTGGTACCAAGGACAATCTTTCCTACTTTAGGAGTAATTTCACAAGAATCAGTGCATGAATCACTGTACCAGTGTGTCTTATAGCTATCAAATCACTTTTTTTTATCTTTATAAAAAGTCATTACTTTTTTTAATCCAAAATTCATATAAAAGTATAACAGGCTAATTTGAATTTTAGTAAATCACAGCTGAAACATCTCTGCTCTTCTATTAACTTTCATAGTAATAATTCTTTCCAAAAAATGTTTAAAGCCCTGCATAATCACCGGATAAACTGATGTATCTGCAATTTCCTTTCAGAACTACAGGCACTGTGCTTACTTAGCCTTCAATTTGACTTATAACTGCTCTTATTCATTTTCAGTATAGTGCACCAGGTCTTTTATAGTTCTAGAGCAGCAATTCTCTGTTGTGCCCAAGGTGGGCACAACCACCTTGGTTTTGTTTCCATCTTAGTGTGACAACTACCCACCTCTTTCCCTTGCAGAATTAATACCCTTATTTAGATTCAAGGTAAAAAAACTAATTTTACTTCTTAAACATTTAGTCTGTGCCTTATTCTCACCATACAAAGATGACTGTTCTTTCCCTTAATCCTTTTTTACTTATATCACTGAATATGTTTTTAACTTCCTATACCACACCAAGTTTATGTAGCCTGTCTAAAACTACAAGACGTAACTTGTTTTCCATCTCTACTTTCATTCTAAAAGTCTTCTTAATGCAGTAATTTATTCAGCTAGTTCTTTAGCCCTCTTCTACAGTATTTTTGCCTTTCCTTTCCTTGAATCACAAGTTTTGGTGTTTGGGGTTTTTTTTCTTTTGTTGCACAAACATATACTTACATGATGGAAAAACTCTTTCTAATCATATATGTAATTGGAGCATTAATAATTTGTATCTGTTTCCCCCCTAGACTCAACATTCTTTCTAAACTCCATTAGATGATAAATTCATGAAAATATGGACAACGAAATTAATTCTGTTAAAAACAACAGTAAAAAACATTTTCTCATTCTTTAGAGAGCAAAGAAATGGCTAAGAAAATGTGTGAAAACAAGGATGTAAATGACACCCTTTATGACAAAGAGCCTAATTATAACTAACTAGTTGAGAAATCCCAGCAAGTGTCAAATAAAAAGGACTTCAACTTATGAGGGAAAGAGTAAGCTTTGGTCGGTCTTGTCAGAACTACAATAAATAATGAACATATTTGCCTAAGTTAATGGAGTCTAAATGGGGGCTATTTGATAACGAGGCCAGAGATATTAGTGACTCCTGCTGAACATATTACTACTGACCCCGAATAACAGGCAGGCAAACAAATACAGGTATAAACCTAGTGGTTCAAGACCACCTAAGATCACCAAAAAAGGGAGCTGGTAAGCAAGCTAAGAAAAGAATAGATCATGGAAGCATAAATGTTTTTATAAGCACTTATGCAAAAAGGCAGTGAAGATGGCATCCCCTAAGCTTTTGCTGAAAACAAACCATTTCATTTTCCCCTGGTTTTGGTCACCTCTGTCAATGATATTTGCTAAAGGTGGCCAGGGTCCACCCAGGGATCCATCAGGAATAAAAGGGGAGGGGGGCAAAGGCAGGGCTGAAAACAAGCTACAACATACATTGAAAGTGGTCCATCCAGGAGACAAGCTACCCACAGTGCAGAACAGAGGTCTGTCCAGGAGGCAGACAGAGAAAGGGATGAAGACCAGCACGCCTACAGCATCTCTGGGGCAGGGACTGAGGGCCCCAGGCTGGGCTGAAATGGGGTCCTGGGCCATGGGCAGAGTGTGGCCCCAGGGATGTTCAGGGCCATTGAGGGCTGGTGGTGCCCTCAGGACGCTGAGAAAAGAAAGAAAAAAGGACATGGTGAGACAGAGCATCAGATCAGTGATTTTAAATTAGAGATAATTGGAAAAGAATGAATGACGGAAATGTCTATATTGAGAAAGAGGACGAACTAGCAGGGAACATAACTTTAGCAAGGCCAAGAGAAATTTTATTTTTATCAGGAGGAGGCATCGAGCTGACCATTACAATGATTCAAAGAACAAAAGTGTGATTTATCTTCTAGAAGCAAGGATATTTAGTGTGAATCTGAGGCTGGAAATTATTTTTAAGGGAAGTCCACAGTATGTAGGAGGTGTCCTTCATGTCAAGACAGATGATGCTGCTCTATTCTCCAGTGAAATGATTCAGGGGCAATAATGCTGAGCAGGGTATCAGAAGAAAGGGGTGGGGAGGATTACAATGATCTGAGTGGAATTCTTGAAATCCCTAGGGAAGGTGGTAAAAGATGACAAGATGCTAAAGATCACTAGGCAACAGAAGAAAGAATTCTGTAAAACCATCAGGACTTTAGACTGCACAGTCACTAGTAAAAACAATTTATGTTTTAATCTCACGTAGATTAAGATCAACACACAGACCTCTTCAGCCACTGTCAGATTTCCCCTGGGCTATTAACATGCTTTGTCCATTCCTTTAATCTAAATTAGGACCACACCATCTTTTCATGTCATGGCTTCACATTATAGAGATTGTCTAGCAATATTTATCTTTTTTGTTAAGAGCATTGCCTCTGTGGGAAAACGTAAGTCCTTTCTCTGCCTCTTGACTACCAAGGAAATAAATAACAAAGCCCAGTTCTTTCCAGATAGGATTTCTGATCAACACTAAAACCAGTGAGAATGATGCTATATTAGCATGTTTTTTTTCATATGAATTATGTCAGTATCTTCTGCAGTTTAACTCTGGGATCCTGGTGAACAATGTCTTCAGATGGATTCATTACAGTAGACCAAAAGCAACGTGCTCACTCTCTTGCCCAAGTAATCTGGTGCTTTGTTTTTGTTTCACCTGGCTTACCATGGTGTGCTTGAAGACCACCAGTTTAGAAACTCACGGTGTAAACTTTCAGGTAAAAGTAATCCTTGAATGTTGATAAAGGAGACTTTTGACAATGTACATGAAACCTTTTACTTGGCTTCTCTAACTGGTTTGTTCGTTCCATAAACTCTTCCTTAATGATTAAAGCTAAGAAATGCAATCTAGCTGTGCAATGTTAGAGTACAAGCAGCAGTGGTCAATCTGTCTCTCCTAATGATAGTTTTTGAATGACAAAGGTGGTCATAGAAGTGATCTGCCCAATGCTATGCATTTGTCATGCCATTTGTGAGATAGGAAGTTGTGCTCTGGCACTCATTACTGGCTAGCAGGGAAGGCTTGATGTTTTTTTTCCCGTGAGGCTAATATTTGATTTTGTGGAGTTCTTCAGAGGCAAAGAGTCTGCATCCTAGGCTCTTGCAAAAAAGGAGTTGTGTCAATTACAGTGAAAGCTAGTCTGTGTGAAGAAGCACAGAAAAGGTGGAGAAGTAGCAAAGGTACTTACCAGGGATAAGGCTGTTTTGTATCATAGGAGCCTAGAGGTAGCCTACTTTGTTTGGATAAGTGTATCCAAAACACTTATTGGCACATACAGACATTATTCATGTGGCATGGAATAAGCACAGCAGAGCTAAATTTAAGTGCATAATTTTGGGAAATCATCTAATGATGCTTCAGATTTTCAACTCAAGACAGTTATGTGCCAATCAAGGAGTGAATAATTGCTCTCTAAAGCACTGAATGAGCCTCATTAGATCCAGAACATTGTATACATAATCACATGCTTAGGTATTCTAACAAAAATTCATCAAATTGGGGCTGATATTTCCCGACTGGAAAACAGCAAATAAAGCAGTTGGCTCAGATCTTCTCAGCAGGCTATATAAAATATGAATTTGCATTACTTTCTTCTCCTCTCTGAGAGATGAAGGAGAAAAAATCCAGTCCATAAGGATGACAAAGCAGCTCTGCAAGTGACTTACTCTGTAATTATAGTAACGATTTTCTCTGTTCTGCATCAGTCTACTTTGACACAGATTGTTTTTCTGGTTAACTTTCAACATCAAAGAAATAAATACAACTGGTTAGGTGCAAAATGTTCAGAATGTGCTAATAACAAAACTTGGCTGTAACTATACTAAAACCTTTATGCAAACCAGTAATAAAGCTGTATTTGTTTACTCTTTTCATGGATCAGCAATATCTGTATATAAGAATGCAACTATTAGATATTAATTTTCCTTTTCTTCAGTGGAATTACAGAGACAGTATTAGAAATAACAGTTTAAACAATTACACTTGAAGAGTGAAAAAGAGAAAATATGAAAGTATTGTAATAAAGGAACAGAGAGGAAAGACAAAGACTGTCAGGAAGAGCAGGCAGACAAACTTCAGGCTATACTGAAGTGGGCAGAGAAGAAAGAGAGAAGTGCTAGGTATGGACGAGCACATGCATGCATTTTTTTAGTTATTATTTCACTCAGATATACTCAGGGCATTGCCTCACATGTCCAAAAACTTTTCTTGGGCAATTTTCATCTCTTGTGGTGGCCAGACTTGCAGGTACACACCATGGTTTTTAGTTTATGCGTCCTGGGTTTCCACTTCAGCTTTAGTCTCTTCACTATTACTACTCCTCAGCTGAACTCATGTTCTTCATATTTAATCAGATTCCATTTAGCATCCGTCACATGCAATTTCAAATTACATGGCTAGCTTGTAATGCAAGTTGTTTTTTTTTAAATTGGGAAAAAATGAATTCTGAAATGGAGTTGTGTCCAGACCAAATGGACACAAGAGCACTTCTAAACTGTAAGGGTTCAATTATCGCCTGCTAACCCACAGAGCCTGCATTTGTCTGATTTAGTGAAACTTATTTTAAGTAAGTCAGGGGAGGAGGGCAGGATGTGTCCTCTGTGTGATTAGTCTTAAACAGAAAGAGAAGAAACAATTCAGGGATGCTTTCTGGTCTTTGTTTCCAGTATTTAATAGGAAATTACTAAACTAGCCCCCCAATATGTACTTTTCATTTTTAAGAAATCCATATTTCATTTAGGTTTGCCTTCCAGGTAAGAATACAGCATAGTTATATAATCCTTATTTAGCAATCTGGTTAACTCCTGAAATAACTGAAGAAGCTCAGTGGTTCTTGGGTAACTAGTGCACTGGAACCACATTAAAAATAGGCAACATACAGAAATTGTCTACATTGCTCTTTGAGTCTTTAGATTTAACGTTTCTTTCAAAGGCACCAATTGAAGTTAACTGGTTGGGGCTGAGGACAGAGTTACTGCAAAGAGGAACATTCATTTATTCTAAATTAAATTTGGGATAGGTGAAATGAAGGTCATAGTCTTATTTAGTAGACCTAGCACAACATCTACCCCTGATTAACGTAACACTTGGTTTGAGTGCCACATACATAAAATTATTCCTTCTGGTCTTCTGTAAAGATCTACAGAGGATGCTGTTTAGCTGAAGAAGATAGCTGGTACAAAAGTTGCAAGACCGTAGAATTGTGGAAGGTATTAAGCAGAAAGAGGAGAGAAAGTTCTATTACTTTCCCTCAAAAATCAATCATATTTGTTAGGAGTTGCCGAATACAATAGCCCAATAGAGGCGAGGCTGCCACAGCCTCATGTCCTCAGGTCCAGCAAGTAGCAAGGCTGAGCATGTATTCCCAATAGACACACACATACGCACATGTGCACACATGTATATGCACAGCCAGACAGACAGGTCACCACAGGCAGACACACTCAGCACTCTCACAAGCACAATCAGCACCAATGGCCTCAACCTGTTACCTTCTCTGGCTGATCAGGATGAAAGCCCACTAGTGGAAAGTATATGTATAAATATACATGTATACTGTATGGATCCCTCCAGTAGCTGACCTTAGACACTCAGTCTACCCTGGCCCCCGGATCCCCAGACTTCCCAGTTGTAGGCACCTGGATATGTGAGCCCCAGAGGATGCAGCCCCCCCTCCAGCTGCTAGTACTCAGACCTACTCACACAGATACACACACTATGGATCCCTCCAGCACCTGGCCTTAGACACCCAATAGATCCCATAGCTGGCCTCTGGGTCCCCCAGTCTCCCAGTTGCCTCATGCACAGAGACACAGAAATGCAAACAGGTCTGTCTCCCCGGTAGCTGGTTCAGACTCATGGCCTTACCAGTAGTCATCCCTGAGGACCCATGGCTTCTCCAGCTGCTGGCCTGGACCTCCTGGTCCCTCCAGGAGTGAACTCATAGATGCTTGGGTCTCTCCAGTATCTGGCCTAGACTTATGGTGGCTGCAGCACTTGGCTCCCAAACCTCTTCTCCTACTTGCTGGTTAGTCTAGCTTGATGTTGGCTGTGATCACACACTAGTGTACCTACCCACACAATACGCACGAACTCTGGTGTCTCCAGGTGCTGGCACCCAGGCCCTTGTGACCAACAGCTCCACTGCAGTTGCTGGCACTTAGACCTACACACACACACACAGGCGCACAGAATAGAGTCCCCTCACCCAGAAAAACAGCTGGAAATGGCATTAAATGAGAAGACAGAACAGACTGGAGAGACCAGTGCAGAACACAGCCAGACAAGTGTATTGACTAGCAATCTGTTTACATGTCATCAACCTTTTTTATCCTCTTTTTCACTTTCTTTTTCCCTTCCATGCCTGTTTCTTCCCAAACCACCTTGATCCCTCCCTTTTCCCACCTTTGGTGCTTCCCCTAAACATCCCATAATAAGTCTTCTACAATCCCAAGATGTTTTTTCCCTGCATCCCATAGTGATCCCCTTACCTCTGTAGGTTGTCAGCCCTCTCAGTTCAAAAGGTGATCCAGAGACCTTTTCTGATGATTCCTCTTGATGGATGCCACCCCAGCCCATGGGGCTGAGGCTCCCTGGGGACAGCCCTGTCAGCGGTTGGGGTGAGGGCTGTGTTGTTGGGGTTTCCCTACCTGTTGTTGTGTCTCTGTGCTCTTCTGTGTTCTTGGTGATGAGCCTTTAATCACGTTTCCTAATGTTTACATCAAACAGTCTTGATACAAAAAAGTAAATGTGCCAAAGATGTCTGCAGATTACACAAATTTAGGGGGCATTATCCATATATCAAAATATTGTGCAGAACAACCTAGGCAGTCCTGAGTATTAAATTATTAAAATGTAATAGGATAAATTATAAAGACATGCCCTAGAGACTGCCAGTGACAAGGGTGGCAATGTCCACTGTAAGCCAGGATTTTTTTTTTTGTTGGATATTGAGGATCTCTTCATCACACATTCTCAGCTGTTGATCTTCACCTGTAAGGTAAAGCTCTACAGATCTTCATGAAGAACTAAGACATGAACAGTACCACACTATGGTCAAGAGCCAGGAGGTCCCGTTCCAGCCTGTAGTAAAAGATCATTCTTAATGTAACACCTTCTGTTTCAAAGGTATGAAATCAGAATTAAGTTGGTCCATTACATTTGACTAGTTATGTGGGATGTGATTGATGAATAAACATTTTAACGAAATGTATGCTATGAAATAATGAAATCATTAGCAATTGAGGTTCATTAGAAACTATTAGTTGTAGGAATAAAAGCATTTGATCTTGAAGTTTGACATGATCAGCTCACAAAAGTGGGTAAGACCTATAGTATAATTTGTCTCGTACAGAATTTAAACAAAATCACATACTTCATTACTTTTTTAATCATACAGGAAAAAAATCTATACTTAATGCTTACATGGACTAATTTTCACAAAGGGAATATATTATTGAAAATATTTTTAATTGATCTTAACTTACAGTAGAATATGCACAGAAATCTTTGAAATCCATACCTATTTATTGTGTTCAGTGTTATTATGAGGAATATTTAATCATATATTTATGTGGCAAAATAACACTTTCACTACTAATTTGGTATGAAACTCATAAAGGGAGCTCATACAGCAGGGTCCAGTAAAAAGTCCCTAAAGATTATCTCCCAATAATGAGGAAATACAGTAGCAAAGATGACAAATTATAGTGTTTGTGAACATCAAGATAAATAATTCCATTCATACAATCTTTTCTATTTTTGTTTCACTTTTCTTTGGTGCTATAGTCTTCTAGGTATGCTTTGATATTTTTTAAATGTGACTTCTAAAATAAATTTATTTTATTTCTCATTAAAATGTACAAAAATATATTGTTCTCTTTGTTCTGATATTTTGGACTTTCCTCTAATTCACACTGACACCCAACGAACTTGTAGTACCACTGAGACTTTCAGGATACTATTTACTTCAGGATACTGTATTACCAACTGCTTTTTCTTTCCATGGGAATGCTTCTAAGTACGCTGTCTTTATTTTGTCATTGTGTAACCCCCTATTTCCGAAAATATGAGCATCAAATTCCTTATTTTGAGTAAATAAATCTGAATAGAAAACATAGATGATATTTCAAATTTTAACAGCACAGGTCTTGAAAAACATTAGTGATTCCTAAGCCATAGTTCATAAGGGTATGATAAATGGTTTACACACAGTATGTATTGCCATTGTCACCATAACATTTATAAATTGTTGAGACGGGTGGCAGAAAGAAGTTGCAAGGGATTAGGAGGTAGGCAATCATGATTTCAGCAGGGGACATTTTTACTCTGTTAGTCACCCTTTACAATGAATTATTGGATGAAATTGGAAATGAGATTACCAGTGTAATAAAAAAAAAGTCAGGTTAGGTTATCGTAACCCTTTCTGTTCTTGAAATTAATGAAGTCTAGATTTTGAAAACTTAGGCAAATAGTTATGCACTGTCTCATCTAGCCTATGTGCTGGTGTAGAAGGAAAAAACCATGAAATTTACTGTAATTGAATTGTTTTCAGTGAATGGAAGAAAATTGCTGGAAGGCTCTGTAGAAATATAATGTTTGCTTTTCATACAGACAAGCGGGAAGAATAGAAGCAAGGGCACATCAGCATGTCTGGGAGACTGTACAGCCTGAGGCATTGACCTGTTTCAGGTTTTCCTCTGTCCTTACCAATCACTTATTGGCATTTATGAAATTCCATTCTCCTTCCTAATTTTCAGTAAACCCAGGACAATCAATTAACCTTTATTCTAGCATAGAGCACAAATAGCTCTGTGTCCTCTAAACAAAAGAATATATGTAATCCTGTTTTGGAGGATAGTAAGAAATATTTGCCTCTGCATACTTCTAAAATTCCAAAATGACCCTCCAGTTTGATTTTTTTTTCTAGACATCCCTGGTCTTACATTGTGCAGTGTTTGTCTGAACTATATTGCTATGACAATATGAGCATTGTCAGAAAGCAGTAATACAAATGAAATACCTAAAAAGATCTTTAAACACTTTAAAATGCTGAAATATTAATGTGAAGAGGGAAAAAAAATGAATGGTGGGTTAGCCTTGGGAAGCAGTGAAACTTCAAAGAAATTGGTGGGTTTAGCCAAAGGTATTTCACAGGTATTAAAACCTCATAAAATATGTGAGTCCAAGGTATCTGCTTTAGGTGATTAGATTATTAAAATTAAACTTTCCCATCCATCTGAGAAACAGCCCTTTAAGCACAAATATGTATGTCCCATATTGCAGTTCGCACTCAGCCATCCATTAAATAACTGAGGGTGGGGGAGAGAGGGAGAGGTGTCAAAACAGACAATCCACCAGTTGAAATGATGGCACGGGTTTTATTTTTATTGATACGCAATAATGCTCATTTTTCCAAAGGCTAAGGAATATCTTTCTTAAAGACAAAATGTCAGCTGTAGTTTATTCAGTGGCTGCATCATTGCCATGAGAGACTCATTGCAGACAGTGTGCTACATTTCAGCTGTCTCTTTCTGTCTCATATAGGCATATTTAAAGGTATTCCAAATGGAGTTCACTGTAATGCTGGTAAGCCAACAGAAATGCAGAACTTTGTATTTTCCTATAAATGTGAATGGTATATTTTCACCTTAATCCCTTCACTTGGATAACCAAACTGATATTTAATTACCTATTCAGAATCAGGGTCCTAATTAGAGCTGCACAGAGCTATTCACATGTTGAACTTGAGTGAACAAGTCTCTCACTGTTTGCAAGTTTATTGCCATTAGCCCAGCAGGTTTGCTCTTCACCACAAGACTTAGTTCAACCATTATGCTCCAGAGAAAGAAAAACCCTGAGAACACTAACACCGATATTACTGCACTCTACCAAGAGCCCACTGTGCTTTTCTCTCCCTTTGAATAAGCTATTAAAAGACAAAGTAAAAAACTGTAGCAGATCCAACCAGTGGTGAAATACTTAGGCAGTTTTACAAAAAGGGTATTACCGAAAGAATGGAGGAGCTTTAGGGAAAAAAATAAAATTGTTGAAGCAATTTAAGATAATAGGATGCTAATTAAAGAGGAATTATAGTGGAGATTTTATAATACTTCTAACACTGGCGTTAATGTTGACTGCATCCGGATTGAAACAAGCACAAGGAGCTAAGGAATTACCGGCAATTAGGAATCAGATACTGCCACTCTCAGGGAGCAGCAGGTTTCTCTGTAAGTAGGTAATACTCAGGGCAAGTAACAGAGGCAAACCCTACCTTAGATACAGCTCAATGTGATTGCTCTGCCACTGTCATGGCACTAGATAATTAGGAATAAATTATACAGTCTTAAGTGTGTGACTGCAGTGTGGGGCCTCAGTCTGAATGGATGTTTCCAGGGTCTAACTCTTGAATGTACTTACTCACCTTAAACTGCACAATGCACTTTAAGACAGCCTTGACAACTTCTGAAATACCCTAGAAGGGCTGGTTCCTGTAGGGGTCAAATTATTTCATCAAAATTAACATGAATAGCAGTATGGTTATATGCTAAAAAGATCACTCTCAATGCAGAATAGTCCAATTAACAAGAGATGATGCATGATAAATATGGAAATAATGGCAAATTTTTAAATATCTGTTGATTTTTTTTAATTATGTATTTGAACCCTTTTCCTGTTTTGCCTTTTATACTGACCTATGGAAAATTACAAAAGCTTCAAACGAAGCAAGTATACTTTAGCTCTGGTTTAGTATGGTTAAGAGAAAAACATTAAAAAGCTAAGTGGATGTTTTATTTTAATTAAAATAAATAAAAGTGTTTGGTGTTGAGAATATAAGAGAATTTTTAGCCTGGAGCAAGATGTTGTGATTGGGTTACACATCTGAAAATACTGGGGCTTATGAAATTGAAAGTACTGAGTTTGCTGACACAACTTTAACAGTCTGTATAACACATAATCGCAGTAATGTAAACATTGCCAAATACAATACCTAATAAAATATGGCACCATACATTAGAAACAAGAGAAACTCTTATTCTTTACTACTCAAAATACATTGATGTGGCATACTCAGTGAAAAACCACAGGAAACTGATGAAACTGTACAGCTGCGTGTTTATGCATTTTAAAAATATGATTTTCTTGGCCCACATTTGTCTGTTGTATTGCATCTAGTACATCACTATAGGAGACCAATGGCCAAATACTGCGATAAGCAGAAATTGAATATAGACTGAAGAGGAAGGCATATTACAAATCATATAACTGCCCTGCCCCAGAGGTATTTTCTCTCCTGAGGTTCTGCCTATTCCAGTGTTTTCAGGGTGGGAGTCAGCTGCCTGTCCCTGCAACAGCAAAGAGATAATGACTCCTGCTTCCCAAAAACGGCTCAAAATAAAGGAACGCAGAAAATACTAAGCAATCTGTACTATCAGCATGTGATTTCCTGAGGGGCTAAGAGGCAAGAAAGTCAAGGTTATATTTTAATTCTGTTCTGACTCATTCTATTCTTAGTTTTCTATTATTACCTCTTCTTGAAAGAAAAACTGCTCACATGTGGAACAGTCTAAAATGGGAACACTAGCCCTAGATCACTTCTTGCCTGTCCTGGTACCTGAGATCATTTGCAAAGAAAAATCATTACCTAAAGGTCTTTTGGAAGGTCCTGACCTTCGCTACCTTAAAGTGCAGACAACACATCATTTCAGGAACTTGCTTCTGCTTGTACCCACAATAAGGGCTATTTCAGAAAGATAAGCAAGGTATCTCTATTTACATGAGCCTAATGATACTGCTATATTGAATACTATGCAGTATGAAAGAGTCTGCAAGCATCTGACAGCACAGTGGTGGAACGGGAAATAGCAGCACAGCATAATAAAGATCATAGAGGCAGATGGAGACAGATGACTCCAAGATGCATGTTTCAGAAGACTAAGGAGCGTAGATAGGTGTCATGATGTCTGGCATGGTGTTATACAAAGGAGGCAGCAAAAAAGATTTAAGGCCCATGCAAAAAGGAACAGGAAGGACATCTTTGAGTGCATACAGGGAAGGAGATTTTAAAATAGACTTGATTGGGATCAGTGATAAAATCTCAGAGGTGAAGAGAGGGAAAGCAAAACAAACCAAAAAGCCTACTCTTCTATCTAAATTTAGGCAGAGGAGAATCATCTGCAATACAGTCATGGGAGGGTCAAGTAGGAGACCAACCTGGGGGATGGTATTACACAGCTGCCCCAATATGGGAATGTGTAGGAAGAAGTACTTTGCTAAAGTATAGCCAAAACCTAATGAAAATGGCATCTTAGAAAGTTGGTGAGCTAAATCACAGGGGTACATTACTGTTATAGAAATGCAGTCTCCTTAGGAATGGCAGGTGAGAAGAAGAGAGAAAGAGAGAAAGGTGTACCATGTATCAAAGGTGTACTTTTTCACAAGTTCGTGGAAAGGACAGAGATTTGTTAGATTTCCTGTTTAACGATAGAAAAGGAAAATAAATGCAGAGCTGAGTTCATGTGTTCCACATAAGCCAGAAGACAAGATGGTTAGGTATTTTTTTGAGGAATAATTCAATATTCCTAAAATTAAAGCCTTTGTACCAAAAGGAGATTGTAATTGTTCAGAGATACCTAAAAAGCAAAGCAGGATGACACGGTGCATGGAATATTTTGGGGACAGCTTTTGTTTTGGAGAGTAAAGGAAGCTCCTGCTTTAGATCTTGTTTCGACTAACAAAAATGATAGAACATGTAAACAAAAGCTACATTCAGCAACTGAAATTCTGAAAGATTACAGAAAAGCTGTGGGAAGTAATACTAATATGAAGGTAAATGAGCAGGAAAGTGATGGCTGAGGGCGAAGGCAAACTTCACCTGTTCCAGGAGTATAGGAGATGATAGTTTACTGGGAAAGGAAAAAGTTTAAAGGGCAAGGGAGTGCAGTGCTGCTGGGAGTTACTGAAAGAGAAGATATTTAATGCATAGTGGTAGGTTATACATAAGTGAAGCAAGGAATGACAGAATAGTAAGAAACTATTGTGGAGGCATCAGAATTTCTCCAGTGACCTGAAAATTCAAAAAGAATCAAACAAAAAGTGGAAAGAAGATTACAGGTCTAAACGTGAATATAAAGGAACTGCTCAAGCCCCTTAGGGATAAGATCAGAAAAGCACAGGAACATAAAAGGAAACAAGATAACGTTCCCTAAATGCAGAAAGAGAAAATCAAAACAGGCTTGGTGCTTAACAGTAAAGGAGAGAAAATTAAGAAGGACTCAAAAAAGATTGAAGTATTCAATAGTATCTGTGCTCTAGTCTTTCTGAAAACAAAGAAACAAAAAAAGGCATCTGTAAAAGCTCTCTGGATCCAACTATTTAAAAAAATTAATTTTAACCAGGAAATAATGGTTTACGCCAGAGAAGAGAACATTTTAAAAATATTAAAATAAGTGATATTTCACTGAAGAAAATTACTTCATAAGGTATAATCTTGATCAGTTCCTGATCTCTGACTAGCCATAATTATCCTTTAAAACTTGCTGTAATGTCCAAAATATGCCTGGGAAAACAAACTTAACATTAAAAAAAAAAAACCACATAACAACCAAACAATGGAAACTATAACCTGTCGGAAAAGGACCTGGGGGTGCTGGTTGACAGCCGGCTGAACATGAGCCGGCAGTGTGCCCAGGCGGCCAAGAAGGCCAATGGCATCCTGGCCTGTATCAGAAATAGTGTGGCCAGCAGGAGTAGGGAAGTGACCGTGCCCCTGTACTCGGCCCTGGTGAGGCCGCACCTCAAATACTGTGTTCAGTTTTGGGCCCCTCACTACAAGAAGGACGTCAAGGTGCTGGAGCGTTTCCAGAGAAGGGCAACGAGGCTGGTGAGGGGTCTGGAGAACAAGTCTTATGAGGAGCGGCTGAGGGAACTGGGACTGTTTAGCCTGGAGAAAAGGAGGCTGAGGGGAGACCTCATGGCTCTCTACAACTCCCTGAAAGGAGGTTGTAGCCAGGTGGGTGTCGGTCTCTTCTCCCAAGTAACTAGCGATAGGACGAGAGGAAATGGCCTCAAGTTGCGCCAGGGGAGGTTTAGGTTGGATGTAAGGAAAAATGTCTTTACTGAAAGAGTGGTGAAACATTGGAACAGGCTGCCCAGGAAAGTGGTGGAATCCCCATCCCTGGAAGTATTTAAAAGACGTGTAGATGAGGCATTATAGGGACACAGTTTAGTGGGCATGGTGGTGTTGGGTTGATGGTTGGCCTTGATGATCTTAGAGGTCTTTTCCAACCTTAATGATTCTATGATTCTATAGTATAGTTAAAGTAGTTTCCGTTCCCATAAGTATTCCCATAAATGCACAAAAAGAAAAGACTTTCTGTGGGCAGTGTTCAAAGGTTTTGATATTTTGGTGGTGGTGGTTTTGGTTTTGGTAAAACATGGGTTATAAACAAGAGGTGGTGATGGTCTATATATGCTCGATCCTATCTCAGTGTACCAGGGTGGGCTAGATCTTATTTTGAGCACATCTAGTACTCTTTCTGTTACTGTGAATACCATAAATATCCTTTGTGCAATGGGGAAATGGCACATTTTCTTTTCTAGCATTTGTCATCTTTTTTACACTGCTTTATCTTCATTTTTCAGTGCTTGATGGAAACAATAAAATTGGAGAGCAGGAGCAAGAACCATGTAAACCTCCCTCTTCTTACAGGCATAGTATAATACTACAATGGTTATATGTTAAACATATTCCTGTTTTCTTTATATAGCCATATAAAAAAGGTATATCTATCCATGATCAGAACAGAGAAAAACAAGGGGGTTTTATATATCTTCTTACTGAAAAGTGTAAAAATATTCATTAAAATTACTCTGTAAT
Organism: Aptenodytes patagonicus; assembly: GCF_965638725.1. Classification (NCBI taxonomy): domain Eukaryota; kingdom Metazoa; phylum Chordata; class Aves; order Sphenisciformes; family Spheniscidae; genus Aptenodytes; species Aptenodytes patagonicus. The sequence continues at coordinate 35,314,378 of NC_134952.1, read as the reverse complement.
TTCTTATCTGACTGAAGAATCTGATGTACAAAGAAAGCATTCAGATTTGCTGTGAAATTACTCCAAACAGCATATTTACCAGGGAAAATGGTAGGAAGGAGGAAGATTTCATCTCCATAGGCAGGAATTTTTAAGATTAGTGAAAGAGGCTCTGACTTGATAATGATACTTGAGTAGAAACACTAAGGATTTTTTTTCCCCCCCATCAGCTATATACTTAGCGGTTTAGAAAGACGGGTTGGCTTGAACAGTGTTTGTGTAAACCCACAGCAGGACAGGAGCTGCAGAGGTGTGGAGCGAGCAGACCTGATTCCTCCTGATTGCACAGTTGGGCAGCAAAAGCTTGCATCTCTGACCTCCATAATGTTGGAGTTGCCTGTGTTCATCTGACACCAACAGACATTGTGTTACTGTTCATCCTGTTTCGCACTTTTTAATATCTTGCTCTGATACCTTTTAATTTGCAAATGTCAAGTACTTTACAGAGCCCTACTGTTTTTACCATACTGCCTGAAGGAGCAATTCTGTCTGACTGACTGACAGGCCTACGGTTACACTAGATAAGTATAATTTATCAATACCTTATAGTACATGTTGCAGTCAAAATCCACCCTTCAGTGCTTTCCTTCAAAAAACAAGAAGAAACAGAAGGAAGGCATGCTTTAAATTTCTGCTGTTCTTGGGTTTTAATGTGAAACTGGGACTGCGGCCTGTTCTCAGCACAGCTTTCAAGGTCACCTCAAGAATAACTATCATAACATCTATCAGCCACTTTTATTCAGATAATTTACCCCGGCTGACATTTCTCTGTGCAATTGGAGCATTATTTTACAAGGACACTCTTAAACCCACCAGAAATCCCCCAAGATTTATAGCACATTATCAGACATTGATTTATTTTTCTCATCATTCTCTCTGCAACTGGATAAAAACGAGAATTATAATTTAAGGGTATATTTTTGTATAGGATTAAAAGTTACTACCTATAGAAAAAAAAATATACTTTAAATTGAGCATGCAAAAACTAGGGCAAGTTTATGCAAGGAAAATAGCCAATAGTTTATGCAAGGAAAATTTTGAGTCCGGAAGACATATAGCATAGAAGAATTCCCTTCACTGCATGACAGTTTGTAGAAAAGCATCTTTACGATAAAGAAGTCTTCTGAAACCCCATATTTACATTTCTGCCTGTTAGACAGCAACAAGACAGTCCCTGCTGGGTGAGGATTACCAGCTAATTATTAATTGCTCAGTACAACTTTTTTTTGCAGTCCAGCAATGTGAAACCAGTGCAAATACAATGGATACAGTCCTGTTCCCCTACTAATTCTCCTTTACTTCTAAACAGCTCAGGCTGAGTCTGGCACAAGCTGAACACCGAACTGATCTTTTGTCTCTCAAAAGGAGGCATTCTACTACTCTTCAGAAATACACAGCAAGATAAAGAAATAATTATCCCTTGCAGTTCCTCATATAAGCAGGTCTACTTTCTCCAGCAGTGCTCTATTTTTCAGAGCCAAGGACGGTTATATTTGATACATAGAGTGCCAGGCATATGTATAGCCATAAATCTGTACTGCAGGAGACAGTGAAGTGATTAGTTTAACACAGTGACAATGGGAGAAGAATACCTGTCATCTGCTAACTGAAAACCTTAGGTTACACTTAGAAACAAATCAGTGTCTACGTGTTGCTTGTTTCAAAGCTTGTTGTGTGCGAATTGCCTTCCCGATGCCAACATCCTAAAGGACTTCCCTCTGAAGTTTCTGCATATACATCTCTGTTGGTGTCCTCATTCCCAAAGGAGGGTAAGAGTTGATTCAAAAAGCCTAAAGCCCACTTCTCAAATAAATCACTTTTTCTAGAACATTTTTCTCATATTCTGAAAATATCAGAAAAATATAGCTATTTTGTCTTCTTTTTTAAATTGTTGTAAACCTCTATGAGGCCTTCTTTCAGAAGACAGGCTGTTCTTCTAGCCCAAATAAGAATAGGAAGCACTGGAAATGTTTTCAAATTATGATTACTTTTAGCCAGAACAATTTTACTGGCTCAAATTTGAATTACATTGCTTTTATGCAGTCTTGTTGATATAAATAAATTAATGCATTCTAAATCTTAAATTAACACTTTATTTTTAATTTTTCCAGTGGCAAAAAAAATAATACCGTCAAACTGAGAATTTTAAATTTTTTATTTCATGTTATTTGATATTTTTTCCCCATTGTTTAAGTTCATTAGAAATTAGAGGAAAATAATAAAATGTGTCACTTTTCAAGGCCTATAATTACTTTTTAAATGATTCTATTATTTAGTAACAGGACTTTTAGACCTACTCTTTGGTAGAAGATTAAATTCATAAGACCCTGAAAAATCTTCAGAATAACAATCTTTTGTCACAGACCAAGTTGTACGCTCTGGATCTTTAGATTTTAAGTAGTGAGAGATCCAGCTTGCAAGGTAAAATCTATGACGTCACTAGTTCTTACAACCTATGACTCTGTCAGTGTGAGCATCTCACAGACATTAATACATTCTTCCTGATATATGAATGAGCAACAGAAATGGCATAATCTTGGCATCTCTCAAGTCAACTGCGACCTCCCAGGAGTTTCCCTTGCTGGAAAAGTTTCTTCAGAGCTACACTTTATTTCAGTAAATGCTGCAATTACAGATTGCACCACAAGATCAATGTGGTTCAGCATCATATTTTCTTAATTCTAGGACTTAGGAATAAATGAACAGTAATAAAAAGCTCATTTTGTACTGGATACTCAAGTCTAGAAGATTAAAAAAAAAAAAAAGTGAAGATCAGAATTTGGACAAAAACCAAATTTGTGTTGGTATCCTAACATTACAAAGAGGACTTAACAGAACCGAAGTATGGAAAATGCTAAAGTTGGGTTTGCTTTGAATTATTCAGGGAAACATTTTTCAGAAAAGTAAGTGGAGCATTCCCACTGTTTGAGAGTCTGTTGCGTTAGGGAAGCTGCAAGAACAATACCCTGATAATACAAGTTTGTATATGTCATATTCTGCAAGGTTACTGTGACCTTCAGTTGTCATCTGCCATGAATTTGCCTTGCAAATTTGAATTATCACTCATTTCCCTCCTTCCCTCCCTTCCTGAATTACTTAGGTTTCCCTCCTTGTTTAATTTGCTTGTTGGACCAGATCCTCCCTTTTGCAAATTAATTATCCAGTTAAATGTAGGTTACTTTCATAGGAGATATGATGTTATGCTAGTTCTACAAATGATCAATGAGAAAATGAACTTTCTTATATCAGAAAAAGGACTCAAAGGCTTTTAAAAATTCTAAAACATTACAAAAGGACCGACATTGTTACACAACCTTATTTAGAAAAATAGCACATCCTATTCTCATCCCATCTTGAGTTGACAAGCTTGTCTAATCAGTCACAAATGAGCTATAGTATTTTACTGTACTTGTACATGTCTGTTATCATCAGTCTCTTAAGACATCGTTATCTACAGTGATGGTAGTGTTCCATAAATAATTAACTTTTCTTTTTTTTTTTCAAATCTGAAGGGAAACATAAACTAAAATTTGACATGCTAATGAGGGATTTATTGCATGTATCCACAAAAAAAAAAGAAAAAACAAAATTAATTTTTTAATTAATGTGTTTAAGAAACTTGCAAAAATTTTATTATAAACATTTTGGTTGAAAGCTGTTTTGAAGTGGGTTTAGATGTCAGATTTTAACAACTTCATAGTTGTGCAAAAGTCTCACCAGCTGTAGTATAAAGTTTTGGGAACTTTGCATTAGAACAATTAATCACTGAAATGGAAAGAAACTAGTGTATCCATTGGCACACAGATTAATCACACATGATTTCTTTCTAATATCTAGTCACCAATAATAATAGAAAACACATCTGGCAGGAACTTTAGGAGATTATCTACTCCATTTCTTTCCTCAAGCCAAAATCAAGTGCACCTTGTCCCTGCTTGACAGATACTGTCTAACATCCAGTCATGGTGCTTCCACAGTCTCCCAAAGCAATACGGTCCTTAAAGATAGAAAGTCTTCTGAGGTATTTCGGCCTTAATCTGCCTTGCTTTAATTTATTTCTTGTCACACACATTCCAGATATGGAAAGGAGTTTATCCCTTTCCGCTGTGCTGCAATCTTTTATATATTTGAAGACCATTATCATGTTTAAAATGGTGCAAGCTTTTTCAGCACAGCTAGATTTTCACTGTTCAAAAATTGCAAGAGAAGTAAGCACAAGTCTACTGTCAGCTCCCAGAAATCGAGCTCTGAATGGAGGCTGTGCTTGGAGGAACTTAAGTTTTGGAAATCTGTTGCCGTAGAAGAGAAAAGGAAACTTGAAATGGAGTTGGGAACAGTTTTCATGCACAGAAAGCTGCATTATCCCCTTGTCACAACAAATATGGAGTGCCCAGTTAAAACATAGCAATATAATATTTATGTTTAGCTCCAGTGTGCTTTTGCAAATTTTATGATGCAGTGAAGGATATAGCATGCATTTTGGAATGTATGTCAAACTTAGACAGATTTCCTAGAGAGTTATGTAACCTCAATCTCTAGTGGAACATCTATACACAAATGAAATTACTCATAAGTAACTGTCTTCTCTGTTGCTGCTCATGGGTGTTCACCTCCTTGTTTAAGTTGGGAAAGTAGGAGTTAGGGGCTAGCTTTCCAGTGTATGGTATTCTTCACATGAGATTAGCTTCTACTAACCATATTCCATTAAGAAGCAGAAGTCAGAAAGCATTTATTTAAAATTCATCTGCTTCTTTCACCATTTTTATTTTCTTTTTTTTTTATTTTTATGTTTTTATGTTATCCTTTTTTTGCTGTTTGGTTTGGTTTGGTTTGGTTGGTTGGTTGGTTTTTACTTTACTAAGATTTCCTTTATCCATTATACAGTATTATGCATTCATGTCAGTGTTCTGTGACAGGGTATGTGTTGGAATATGAAAGTGTAAACAGAATAACAATTTGGATCTATATGCAGGGCTGGACCATCTTCTTCAGCAGCACTGAGGTCTAAAATACTACTCATAAGAGAAACATTGAAACACATGGGAACTTTGGTTTGCACAAGTTATCATATTTGTAGGTTATATATTTAAGTATCTCTAAAAAGTAGTGGGCAAGTCATTCTTGTTTTGCTTTGAATTTCACTTTACTTTTTTAAAAGCAGAAGAGTATCAAACTGTCCTTCCCCCCTTCTTCTTTTCTTACCTAGGTTTTGTGGTTTGGGGTTTTTTTAATTTATTCAATGTAATAATGTCTTAACTCCTCATCCTCCTCGGTCAAATCTTTATGACTTTGGGGTTAGCATAGCTTCTAGTCTCCATTTCCTTTGGATGGGAATAGATAAATGGTCACTGAAACACATAGGCAACAAATAATTTAGAAAGAACCAAAAAGAGCACAACCTAGTGCTGAATGTTCACCTGTTCAATTCAAGGCAATGATGTACTCTTGCCTAAATGTTGTGCTCTGTAGGACTCTGAATCAGCTGAATTTTCAAGGCCACTGAAATAACCTAAGGGGATATCTTAGAGTAAATATAACAGAGCTCTCCTGGATTTGGAGAGCCAAAATTATTTAAAAAAACCAAATGATAGATAGTCTTTTAAGGAAGGTCATGGTGCTGGATTCTTTTTATGAGACAGAGGCAAGAAGTAGAAAACTGGACTGGAATTGAACTCTTCTTTCTTCTTTTATTGACATTGTCATTACTTTTCAGAAAGCTATTTTCATAGTGTTTGGGCACAATTCTATGTCAACACTTAGGTGACTCTTCCTTGAGTTATTTCTCTGCTGGTGGGCAATTAAGCCAACTTCTGTTACCAAGAAGATAAGTAAGTTCATAACAACCTGTTCCAAAATATTTTTCCATATGAAGTCAAACAATTATTTATTATTAGTCAGGTAAAATTTGCCACTCTGCACATTTGAAGTTCTGCATTATTAGGCAGTAAAAACAGACTGTCGCTCAGGCTCAGGATACCTTGTATTTAAACCTAATACATATTATTCTAGGTGATCTAGTTGTGCTATAAATCTTTGCATGTGTTTTGGAATGTGTGTTCTATGAGTGATGGTTATAAATGAGAAGAGATGGCTTAACTGGATGTTATCCAATCTGTGGGTGGTACTCAGTCAGCATGATTTTTCATAGAAAACTCTACTCAGTATTACTCGAGTTTTGCTTTTCTGTGCAAAAGGTATTCACAAAGAACAATGCTGGCAACATTAACATCTCCAGATATACATATTAATGGGTGTTCCTAATTGAGAGATTATTTTAGAAATGGTTCATAACCATAAGGAGCAAGGATTCTTCATCTGATTTTCAGTGTAGCCAAGCTCTCCTTTTGAGCATGTTCTACAGTCAAAGAAATGACAGGAAACTGGCACTACTTTCCAACACAATCTCAGTGCATTTTCACTAAAAAGAGATATTTCAAAACAATCAAATATTTACTTCTTTCTGTCAGGAAATGTATTTCAGAGGCCTACCCTTGTTATTGATGGCTCTTGAAATTATTCGGACTTTCGATATTGCCACTGAGTATTAAGGTTTGTATTGCAAGGCTAAGGTTTGTATTGCAAGTTGAATTTGTTTCTTAGTAGGAATATGGCTTAACAGGAATATAAAATCTGATATTTTCTTACTAGGAAATCTAGTAAGGCTCCTTTCTGCATATAAAAGTGTCTCTTTTGCAGTGGTTTTATCCCAGATATCTTGCTTTCAGTCATATCTTTTTCCACTGAGCAGTTTATAATAGAATGTAGCATTCTCAAAATGTTACTAGGCTTCTGGATGGCTATCATATATAGCATTTTTTATGATCAGCTAGGATATTGCACAAACTAAAAAATGTAGCCCCAGGCTTATGAATTGTTCTGATTTTGCATTATATATTGAAAGCTGGCAGAAACATTTCCTAATTTAGAATCTGTTTTTGTTTGAGTCCATAATTTATCATACTCTGAAGAATAACTTGTGTTTCAAAGTCTGTCAGATTTATGTACAGAAGTTACTTTCGCTAAGCAAGAAGGGTGGTCCAGTCTTACTTCTTTTATGGAAATCTAAACAATTTTAAACTTGAAGAGTTTAAAGAGCATTGAGACTTTGGGGGTTTCTAGTTTTGGAGGTAGCAATACATAAACACTTCAGTTCCTGCGAAGGAGACAATTCTTATGAGCACTCTACGTTTGCCTCAGAATTTCCTACACTTAAGTTCTTGCAGCTCTCACACATGAATCCTTACAGTTCCAGCAACTAACTGAAAGAGTACAGGGGTGGAGAGATTACACAACGTGGATTCTGCAGAGAAAGAAAGCAAAGATGATAGGAATGGAAAGGGGGGGGGGGGGGGGAAGAGCATGTAAAAAGGAGAAATGGACGAAACAGGAAAATAGAGCAAGCATCAACATGCTGATGAGATTCTCTAGTTTATAATCAGCACTACTCAGTGTTGAAAGAAAAGGATTGCATCATTTGTGAACATTTTAATAATGAAGATATAAAAGGAAACTGCTAATTTGCACAAGGCTATACATCTCAGAGTCTGGGCTCTGGGGTGGTAATGATCGCTGTAGTGGTGTAATAGTTAATCTCTACCTGGCTAGTTTTTGCTTGATGAAACAGAAAGCTCAAGTGATACTCATTGTTCATGCAAAAATATTTGCTTCTTCATGCCTCCATTCCCACTTCTGCCTCACTTGTTTCAGGATGGAAGTGATTTCCAGTACTTTTTCCTATAGTTCTTAGCACATATGGAATGTAATCTCACTTGAGCTTTCCCTGAACCACTGTCATCTAAATAATAAAAACAAAAAAGGTTGAAAGAGTTGAAAAGTTTCATCTAACTTAACTTCCAAAGCCAAGAAACTCTTTATCTCAGAGAGCATAAATCAGATGCTTAAGACCAATGCATTGGCATTTAATACAGTATCATGTTTAATATAGTTAATTCTAAGGATGATACACTTAAAAATTCTACTCAACATAACCTAAGGGAAAAAATGTGGCATCAGAAATTTTCAAATATCAAAGATTCCCCCGAGAGTCTCAAAAAAACTATAAATACACCTAGAAAACAAATTAAAGATAGAATGATTGTATCACCTTTGCTAAACATCATGTTCTGCTGTCTGTGTTCACAATCCTTTCAGCTGCATTTAGCTGTTTATAGGGTAACTGTAAAGTGTTAAAACAGATGGAAAAAAAAATCACATTCTATAATTATAGGCAAAATCATCAAAACAATATACTAAATCGACTCCCACTCCTAATACCATGGTGTAATTTGTAGATACCATATGTTGCAAGAGCTGACTGTTTGCTTTAAGTACTCATCACAGGTTCTGGCAATTATAGAGACTATTAACCTCTGCCTTTTTTAAATTGCTCAAACAGATACCTTGATCTACATATTTCCATCCTCAGGAGGAATAGACTATTTTTTGAATCTGTCATTCATTATTAAACTCTCTTTGCAGATCAACATTTAACTACTGCTAAAAAACAATGTCTCTATTACTAATAATGGGCCTGTAACCCAGATTCATTAATATTACATTATACATTTTCTTACAGGACCACTTATAATAATTATTCTCTTATGGATTTTCTGTATTAATAATTTATACCAGACCTTAACATTTATGATTTCAGTTTGATTGTATCTGTCTATCCAATATACTATCTTTATTTCATTGTAAAACACGATATATATTGTTCATTGTTTATGAGCAAATTAATAGATCAGTAATTACACTTTCTCAAAGTCACACTGTGCATCCCTTGAACAGCAGAGACTGGTTTGCAGACCTTGTAGGTTTTGCTCATTTTAGGGAAAGATCGGAACATGCATGGCAGTAGTTATCTTTTAACTAATTCATCATTAACTTGTGCATTTTTTATGAATAAGATCCTTAAAATGAGTAAAGGCTTAGAGTTCTGACTTCAAAATCCATAATTTAACATTCGTAGAAATGGGGGGGGGGGGCGCGGTGTTCAGGCTTGGCTTATTTTCAACAGCAACATCTATAGAGAAAGTAAAGTTTGAAAACTTTTAGTTTCAAATGCTTAAATTTATGAGTAGAAACACCTTTAACAAACTATATGAGGGAGAAAGGACAGAGTTTATTCATGTTCTCACATCTGGGAAAAAAAGGAGAAAAGATAAAAATACAGTGAGGATAAAATGTTGGGCTGAGATCAAGAAAAGTAAAGAAAATTGTGAAAATTATGAGCAGTGGAAAAGGCTCTCAGAGATGTAAACAAGAAACTAAATTATACGTACAAGAATGAGAAAACATATTCATAAATGAACTCTTAAAGAGAGAGAAGTTGTTAAGATAGAGGATCTCATGGTTGTCTCAAAATGATGGCTCAGGGGTGATGATTTTTTCATCAAATGTAACTACCATATGTGAAAAGATGTTAAGGAGTCAATAAGTAAATAAATAGCTGCACTAAAGAATCTAGGATATACAGCTGGAAAAAAAAATTAATAACAAACCAGACAATTTAACACATTACCAGAGTGCTTTCAGTATAGTATTTAACTAAATTTCCTTTTTTCAGAAAAAAAAAAAAAAAAAGAATCATGTTATACAGATAAATGAGATTAAGCAGACATACTTTAACTAGGCGCACTTATCCCAGTGTACTGGGGAGAATGAAACAGACCACACAGTTTACAGTTCTATGGATCTGACACTTTGTCGAGAAATCAAGTCTTAAAACAAAACAGAAAATGGAAAACATAATCCTGTCTCCACCCAGCTACCCTGCAGTACTTCAGAAGCCCTGCAAACTGAAGAAGATTTTTCTGTTGGTATGTGAAGAGTTGGTATGCTTTCCATCCACTTTGATAAATATGTTCATCAGACATGTTTTTCTTCCCCAGTAGGACTGGGTTACTTGTGGCATTTCCCCCTGCATTACTGGAATATCCTCCAATATTTCATGAATACTGAAGCAAAATTCTCCATATGGAATAGGGGAATCATTCCGCACTTGTGTTTGTTAGGACTGGAAATGCCATTTCAAGTATGTGCTATAACATTTACAGCACAATCAAGATTTATTAAAACTACTCCACAGAGCACTATTGTAAAGAATTTATGAACTGTAAAACTGCTATAAAGGTCACTTGAGATGCAAAAGTTTAATTTGGAGTATCATGTTATGGTGTAGTACTGCTAAACTTAATGCTTGTTTAAACAAATGGCTTGAGGATATTTGTCTCAGAATGTAGGGTTTATTAACTTCAGTAAAACAACTTTATATTATCTTTTTTTTCTTCTTAGCTTTGATTTTTAAAAGTTTGTTTACCTTTTTATGTCCACTAATCCATTACTTTGCTTCTATGAACATGAGCATAAAGAAGGGCAATAAATAAATATTTTTAAAAAAATTTTGTAGTGTTTAATAGCAGTATGCATAGTTTTATTGTTTATCATTGTTTTAAGGTTTAATATTCCATTTCATGACATTTGTTTTCTTTAATCACCAACTGCAAAGCTTTAGAAAACATTTAACTGTCATCTGGAAAAAGAGGAAAAACTTCATAAATACTTAGTAAGGTCCCAAAAATTTAAGTTAAAAGAGAAATTGTTATTTGTGGATAATAATGTAGAAATGCATACGAATTCCACTGGATGAAGAGAAAATTCATTTGCTGAAAAAGAATAATATTTGTATAAGTTTCAAGGCAAAATTGCAATTTCTTCCACCAACTTCTGTACTATTTCTATAACCCATGACTGAATCAGCCATCACATCACATGGGTCAATCTTTGTGAACATGCAGAGCTCTATACCGCTCCATAGTGAGTAGTACAAGATCAGTATTCAGACCTAACTTCTTCATTCTTCCAAATCTCAAACACTTTGGAGAAACCCCTTGCTTGTATATTTAAAGGCAAGCAGAGAATGCCTTTAAACTACCGGGAAGCTGCACGTGCCAAAAAACTGCAAATTTGTAAATGTGAAACATTTATTATTTGCCAGCAATAATTGTTTCCTGTTAAAATTGGCAAGGGTGATTAATTGCTTTCTCCTAGTATTTTATTGAGGATTTAGGAAGTTAACAGAGTGAAGCTGTAATTGGTAGTCCCACCTACCCTAACAAATAGCTAGCACTGGTTCCTATAGAAGAAGAGTTATGAAAAGAAGTGATTTCATGTAGCTTCATAAAAAGGCATACAATTATTTGCATGTCGATAGCATCAGACAACGTATTTAAAGACCTTTGAGACAGTTTGCCTTTCAGCATATGGCTGTACAACATAGAGGCCGATATATGACAGGATCAGAATCATAACAAAAATTAAAACAACCAGCAATAACATAACAAATAACATTTGTGTCTTTTAGAAAATTAAAGAAAACTTGACATTTTGAGCTCTTTTTTTTATGGAATTTGCACAGATTCTACCATGGCATTTATCCACCAAATGAATGAAGGTCTGATTTCTAGTTTTCTTCAGGATGAAAATGTTTTTGCTATGTTATGCCTCAGGCATATGGAAAAAAAAATCTCCAGACTAAGAATTGTTAAGGAGCAGACATTTAAAACAAATAATATAACTTGCTAACATTTTCTGATGTCAAATAAAAAGCTTAAAGATTCACTATCTATTTCTTGGAATACACGCCTTATCAAGCAAATCCTTTGCCAGGATGTTCTGCTATATCTTATACAAAATTAGCTTCTTGGAATGGCAGAAAAAGCGGCTGCTTCACAGTAATGAGCTTGCTATTTGAACACAAAGCTAGGAGAGAGTTTATCTGAGAAGCTGTCCTGGTTTCGGCAGGGATAGAGTTAATTTCCTTCCTAGTAGCTGGTACAGTGCTGTGTTTTGGATTTAGGGTGAGAACAATGTTGATAACACACCGATGTTTTAGTTGTTGCTAGGTAGTGCTTACACTAGTCAAGGACTTTTCAGTTTCCCATGCTCTACTGACTGAGAAGGCTGGAGGTGCACAAGAAGCTGGGAGGGGGCACAGCCAGGACAGCTGACCCAAACTGGCCCAAGGGATATTCCATACCATGGGACGTCATGCTCAGTATATAAAGCTGGGGGAAGAAGGAGGAAGGGGGGGACGTTTGGAGTGATGGCGTTTGTCTTCCCAAGTAACCGTTACGCGTGATGGAGCCCTGCTTTCCTGGAGATGGCTGAACACCTGCCTGCCCATGGGAAGTAGTGAATGAATTCCTTGTTTTGCTTTGCTTGCATGTGTGGCTTTTGCTTTCCCTATTAAACTGCCTTTATCTCAACCCATGAGTTTTCTCACTTTTACCCTTCCGATTCTCTCCCCCATCCCACCGGGGGGGAGTGAGCGAGCGGCTGCGTGGTGCTTAGTTGCCGGCTGAGGTTAAACCACGACAGAAGCTCAAAAAGAAATAAGACCGAATGAGACAGGACATCCTAGAAGCAAGGGTTGGAGATGTGTGCCCTTTCACGTTACATCTGAGGAAGGAATAGCTCTGAATCCAAACAAATAAAATGTTTCATGAACCAAGTAAAAAACTTTGGTCAAAGAAACAAAACAAGCTGCTGTTTTGTTTTTTTTTTTTTTTACTCTAGGTTGCGGGAGTTTTGTGGTGGGTGAAGAGGAAGAAGACAACATAGGCTTGTAAAGCAGGGGTGGAAAAAGGATGTGAAAAAGGGTACGCTGCCCATGATAGTCACACAGTGACTGCTAGAATGGACCTACGTCCGTGGTCAGTTTTCTTTATCAATGTTTAATTACAGGAAATTTAGTGATCTAAAATGCTCAGGAGGGAGACAAATATCACAACATTTGTTCCAGAAAAAGGAAGGGTTTAAAACTTACAAAATATTGTTAATTTTAAAAATAGAAAAGACAACAGCTTGTGTTATCTACCATTGATTCTCTACCAATGTGAAACTCTAAAGTTAGACATGCTTACCCTCACTTTCAGTAGAACAAATTGCCTGTGGTCTTCGATGAAGTTCTTCAACTGTTAAATTAACAAACCAGCTCCAGAAGCTGTCAGGGAGGAACGTTCCTGTGTGTTCATTTTCAGCATGAGACAACATTCACTCTGCAGACTCAGCAGTCTGCCTAGGTCAGATCTTCTGGTTTTGACGGGGACCATATTCAAAATAAGTGTATTTATTATAAAAAGAGGGGTTTGTTTGTTTGAGTTTTTTTATCTTGACATAGCAAATACAAATAAATAAGCATGTACTGCCATGAAATATTTAATCAGAGCCATAGGAAAAAGTAATTTCCTGAGGTCTCTGAGCAGATATTTTTAAATATATTCTGCCAACCCTTTGATAAAACTTTCACTTAAATTCCAAGTTACCCAAGGAAGCTGTTTAGGTTTTTTAATAGTATTTTATATTTCAAGGAGAAAAATAAGTTTGTGTTTACTTATGAACTACATACTAAATTCTGCACACTAGGATGATATTTTTAGGACTACAAGACCTCACGCATACATTTCTCTGTATCTGAAGTTCTGGTGAAAAACGTTGTTTTACCCACCAGCACACTGACAAACATGACTTCACAATACACATATGAATTTTGTGCTGCTTTACTGAAATATTTGTTCTACATGACTAGCCATAAGTATCTGTTAGACTCACCACAAAAGCAATCTAGAAGTAAATATTAACATTTAAGCTATTAGCCTAAGGAAAATGCGCACTTTTGCAAATAAAGAACCAGTACTTCAGATAAAGCATCAAGACAAGTCATGCATTAAACATTTTTAATAGTACTGTGCATGTAGCATAGCATTGGGGTTTATCACATAGTTTCATAGAAATGTGCAGAGGTCATATAATAAGTAGTTTACAGTGAGACTGTGATGTAGGCTAAGCATAGGCCTATGAAGTGTTTTGGAGTGAAAATGGACAACGCCAAATGAAGCAGATGGTTCAGGGGAAATTTTATGGATAGAATCTATGGAGATAAGATTCTTTATGTAGGAGCTTCTTTTCTACAAGATCTTGTGGTACGGAAGGGAAAGACTCTTAGGATTTAACAGTGCCCATTGATAGCATTAGAATGAGTTTGAAGGCAGAGGCAGAAATTCACAGGATGCTAAGACAGTAACTGAGTAGGACAATAAAGAAGCATAAACTATAGTAGGGCAGCATTAATTCATGAAAATAGGTTGCCAGTAGGACGCTATGATCAGCTAAGGGCAGCAGATTGAGAAGGATGAGAATGCAAAAGAGGCTCCAGAGCTTTGCGGAAACTGAGATTGTTAATGCCAGTAGGAGTGTTTATAGGTACTGCAGGAAGCCAGCACAAAGAGGCTGAAGGGGAATTAGCAGTGAAGAAGCTAAGGCTACAGTACCAATTACATCCAGAAAGGTCATTGTTGAGAACAGAAAGAAGGGAGGATGCTGGATGCAAGACAGAGACCTTGAATGGTTCTTTGAAAGTGTCTGCCCAGTATGATGTGCTGTGATGGTGAAGAAGAGGAAATGGATGCTGGTAAAAACTAAAAAGGAACAATGAGCAAAAGAGAAGCCCTGGTACTCTTTTAAATCTACTGTAGTTTTGTATCTTCAATAATAATGATGGACAGAAATCAACAAAATCAAGAACCACATGAAGAGTTTAAGGGGAATAATTATTCATAATTTTTCATACCACAGGAAGCAAAGTGTAGCCAAAGAAATTATTAGGCACTGGGTTTAAAACAAACAGGAGGTACTTTTCACGCAGCAAATAAAATATTACAGAACTTTCTGATCTTCACAGGAGATTATGGAGGCCTGAAACACACGTAGGTTCAGAAAATGTTCAGACACATTCACAGAAGAAAGTTTTTTCAAGGTCTGTTAAATACAGTGATACAAATTACAACTCTAGACCCCAGATTCAAAGGAACTAGCACAGTATTTGGGGGGAGTTTCACCATGTTTCTGTATTGTCATATGTTCTCCAGTATCTGCTTACAATCACTATGACAAACAGGACACTGAGTGATTGATTTGTGCTTTCCCTCTACCTCTCTTCTCTCTCATGTACAAACACACACATATACACATACACACACACAGAAAGCAAGAGTTTTGAACCCATAAAGGAAGATTAGAGTAATATCTGGAAGAATACTGACTTACCCATGTCCCATTCAGAAGAATAATTACATTGTACACCACGTAGAGCAACTTTTGTCAAACATTCAGTTCGCATGGTTAACAAAAAATATTTTTATTTTAAGAATGCAATCATTGCCAAAGATTTCCAAAGTGCAGAATCTCAAATGCTGAGCCCCGCTGGATCTGTCACGGGCAGTCTTGGGAAGACCCAGTCTAAGAATAGGAGAATGATGATACTCTATTCCAGGAAAAGTGAAAACATCCTGCCTCACATATGCAGGACGTGAAGTCAGGCCAGGCAAATATCAAAAATGCACTTAGCTTTGTATATGAGCTCTTCATTTAGTCATTCACACTGAGGTACCGAATAAGTTACAATGAAGTTCAGTGACTCTAAACTACTAACTTATGTGTAAGATCACAGAAACTGTCAGGCAATCATAAGGATATCTTGGCAAACACATTCAGGATAAAAATATAGTAAAATAGTACAGAAAGAATATTTGAAGCATTACAGAATCTTGTATCTATTCTATTTTAATTATTCCAAATGTGACTTCCTTAAGAAGGAAGAGTGGAGATAATGAAAGCTGAGGAGAAAAGATGATGAGATGGGGACCAGTAGGTAAAATCAAAGGCACTGAAGGTAGCTAGAGTCTCTGGCTACTGAAATCTGCAGGGAAAAGTCCTCTTGATAGATCATCTTTCACCAATGGAAACTAAGAACAATTTCTATTTTAGTGCAAAAGTAGTCCCTCTTTAAAATCATCATGGTTCTAAGTGCACTTAAACTGAACTGAGATTGAGGTGCACACGTATGTGTATGTATATGTATATATACGCGCACACACACATATGTATATATACACAAAGGGTGTGGTGGTTTGTATATATACACATATATATATACACACACACAGAGTGATTATTCTTTGTCCAAAAAGAAACATTTTTCAATGCAATGCCCTCCACTCAACACTTCCTTTTTCATTCTTTTCATGAAAGCCACTGGAATGTAAAGTGAAGATAATCCCTGAAAAACATCTCTAAATGGTCTCAGCTAATTGCTGACGGAAGAAAGCTGTGGGTCAAAGAATAGGATTGGAAGATGGAGGGAATCCATGGTCCATGTCAGATTAAATACCTATGTGTAGAAGAAAGGTAAACTTTTGTCAGCATTACTGCAGCTTTTTCATTTTTCAGCACAGAAATATGTTGAGCTTCTATAAATAGCAGGCCATTCATAGGCTTTTGTTTCAACTCCTATTATAGCTGTGCCTAATAGGTGTGAAAAAGGATATTATTCTCTCTTGACTTTTATTTTTCGAGTCACAATATTTTTTACTACCATTAATTATTTCTGACCAGTTTTGTTTTAATAGTTGATGCACGTTATTAATCAACTCAGCAAAAATCTCCTTTTCTTTGGGGAATATGTATCACTACAACAGACCCAGCTAACTGTCTTTTATGCAAGATCAGAAGATGTATACTGCTATTAATCAATGTTATGGCCCACTACTTTAAATCCATTCCATGTCTAGTACCCCCAGAGCAAAGCCAAGAGTACACACAAGAAATATGCAATTTGAGAGAGATATATGTCATTCACAATAGCCACAAAAGAAGAGGAACTAGGGTAATAAATACCTTGCAGACAGAGAAAGAGCCATTTCCATGTTAAATTTTGCATCAGCATCCTAGAATCAAATATTGATGAGAGATTTTCCCAGGAAAACACGTAATCAGCCTCAAGTTGGTCATTAAGGAAATATGTAACTTCTCCTATGTGTCTTTGGCTAAACTATATGATTTTTTTTTTGTCACATACTATTATTTGTTCCTTACATTTCCCCATAGGAGTGTTGTACATGTTGTTTATATACACACATGTCACAATCTTCAGTTATATGTGTTCCATAATATTTGAAGTATATTCTCATATTTTCCATCCTCTGTGGTCATAAATACTTAGCCATTAGAAAGACAGTGGCTAAGTATAGAAACCGAAACAGGCAGCTCTGCTCCACTAGTATCCACGTGGATGAATGTAATATTCCTGTATTATATACTGCTGTATTATACAAAGGTAAGGTTTTAGACAATTTAACGTGGGCTGACATTTAAGATAAAAACTATTTCTTTTTGGTGTATGACCCATGTAAATGCCAGAACTGATCTATTTAATTAATTTGCTTGTGAGTTAAAATCCATGAGAAAGTGCTCTTTTGTCCATGAGAAATGATCTTCTGTAACATCATTACATACATTGAGTGTAATGTATATTTTTGTTTCTAAAGGCTTTTTTCTTTCAGTGGATGCATACAGCTTATTATTCAAAAGCAATGAATGTAAAGAAATATTCTCAGACAAGTGCAAAAAGAGGCAAAAAGTAGTTACTTTTGCAAAACTTTTGTTCAATAACACATACTTTTAAATTGTGGCTTTGAATAAATAATTGAAAAATATAAGAACAAAAACAGAATAGAATTTTAATCATAGATACATACATTTGCTGTCTCAGAACTCACCCTCTGAAGACAAGTATTGTTATTTGCAACCCACAGTAAATCTCTTTATGGAAAATGGCTGGAAGGTAAATTAATATCCATGTCAAAACTACATGTTGGCAGGGCCTCTGGCTGTTCTAAAGCAGCTGAATAAGCGCCTTAGCTGCTAGGGGGTTTAATCCATTTTGTCTTCAATGTAAGAGCAAAGTATAATTTCTGTCGATTTCTGTCTGTGTGTGTGTCCGTGTCTGCCTTTGTGTGTGTCTGAGTACACTGGTAAGTAGGAGTAAAGAATTGAAGATGTGCCCTTTCAAGCATCCTTTAGTTTGTATCATTCATAGATCTTTGTATGTACTTTAATTTCCAATAATTACTGACAAATCAAGCTGTAATTACAGTAGATCTCTTTAACTGCAGTGTGGTTTGGTGCTTTTATCCATGCAGGCCTAACATACGTTAATAAAATGAGTTAACAAAGGAACACCCTTACATCCATGTAAGAATAAGTTTACAGTTTTAAAATTCCCTGTTCTTGACATAGCCTTTGCTTGCCCAGACTGCTGGCTGAGCATTCAGTCCACCACAGATTTCTTACTAAAATTCATCATTTGCTGACTGTTTTCGATCCCTGATGTCCACTGTTTTATTTTAAATTTGTTTCTTCTTCCGTAGTCCATGTATCCCGCTTTTCTACCTTCTCATTTTCCTTCCTTCTTATTTGTGATAGAAAAAAGGAACTTGAGAAATAAATGTTTGTCTGAGGAAAGAAATCAATCGCAAATATTTTTCCTTTACCTTTGTTATACTTTAGGCTTTTTTACTGTTTCTTCAAGATGGAATATCCAATAATAGCAACAAAATCTACATAAGATGCTGGTTTTTCTAACTGTCCCAGGACATGAACATCACTCGTTCCTTGGCCTTCTCTAGTTTACTCAATAATTCAGCCTGGATATTGCAAGATTTGCTTCCATGAGTTAGCCTCATAGAAAAAAGACAAACCAAACAGTTTTCACCCAAACATCTAAACATCCATTTGCCTTCTTGTTTTTGAAATTAGTTGGAAAAATTTAATGATGTCCAATCAAGAACTCAGCCATATATAAGTAAATTACCTGAATTATGTGTAAGAATTACAAACAAACAAGCCCAAAGTCAGTAGATTTACCCAGAAACTCTGAGGCAAAAAATTGCACCAAAGAATTTAGGAAGAAAAGGGATCCTGACCCAAGGAATAGAATCCCACTGACCTCAATTTTTTTTAAAATGGGAGCCAAGATCGTTCTTGAGCTGATCACTATAGATCTCAGGCATGCTCTGATCACTTACCTAGCCATGCACAAAAAGAGAGATATAGATAATGGGGAGGGGTCTACTCTTTTTCATTGAGCTATGCAATGATTATAGACTGAGATTATATTACAACTATTTTATATAATGTAAAGTAAATAAAGAAAATTCACAAAAACCAAAATATTCAGCACAAGCAGAACCAGGTGGCAATTTTTCCTTTTTGGTTGGTTTGGCTTGTTTTGTTTTCCTAGTGAGAGTTTTCCCAAACTGAACACTTTATAGTCTTAATCTTGTGCCTGGAGAGACCCCAACATTTTTATCACAATAATAATAAATTTGAACCATCATAAATGTTAGTATATGTTTCAGAGCTAGGCCATGGGTGAGATAAAGATGGAAGGCAAGAATCTTAACATTTGTTCAGCGGTGCTGAAATGAGTAACAAGGTAAGAAAAATGCAGAAAGATGGAGAATGTCAGTGCAGACATCTCCCATTTTCCTCTGAAACTGCCATGACTCAGACCATGGAGATGGAGGCAGCAAATACCTCAAGTATCGTGCAATGAAGAGGAGTGTTTATTTTATTTGTTTATGCATTCTCCCCTTCAATTTCCCGTTCTAGAATTTGTTTAGCTGAAGACCATAAAACCTGTTGTTTTCTTACAAATGCAAGAGCAAAAAGACTTATTTTCTGAAGTCTTTTCTAGCAAATATAGGCACAGGGCTGCTCTGAAATGTACAAATCTTAAGTATTAATATTGATGGACCTAGAATACCATATAATTTTGCCATATAGCTGAGAGTCAGATATCGCAGTTCTTAGAGAAATAAGACTCCCATTGACATCCATAGAGTTTTGCTTGAGGTCATAATGCAAGACCAGACTCTAAATCACAGTGCAGCTGTCAGACTAAGCCAGAAACACTTTCAACACATCACTTCTTGCTCACTGTATTTCAAAAACAGTGGGTCTCACCCACCTGCTGTTTAGCAGTTTTATTTAAACAAATGCAAACATAACTGATTGAGACATCTGTGTCCTTCCATCTCCAGAATTAAGTAACACGGGATATGAATATGACATAATGTTCAATGAGTTTCCTTAATCGCTTTATTTTCTTTTGTAGACTGTTTTTGTAGCCTCTCTAGCTAAAATCGTTCAAGAAGCTTATTATTTCCAAATTAATCTTCTGATGATGTTGGTAAGTATCTTAACAGAGTTTAAATGATAAAAAATCCCCAAGTTTTATTTCTGCTTTCTTCTCTTCATACTGTGTATCTTTTTTAGTGTGCTTTTTGTCTTGCAAGTATAATTGAAGAAGGAAGTGAAAGTACAACTAAAATAGTTAATAGAAAACCGAAACATTAGGAACAATATAAAAAATAAAAAGAGATGACATTGAACAACATTCATGATGACATGTTTATTAATACAGCACAAGCACTTACAGAGCAGTATATTAGGCTCTTACAATGACATACTAGACTGCAAAAAATTTGCAGAGACAGTGAGTTATAAGCTAGATAGAGAAACTTGTAAGCAAAGGCTTCAAGAGCAGAAATTTCTATCAGAGAGGTGAAAAGAGAGCAGTGTAGCAGAGTGGAAATACAGATGAAAGATCAGTTCTGAGCTGGAGAGAGCTGGGAGGGAAGACTGAGGAGAGCTCAGCTCTGCCACACAGACAGTGAAAGGGCATGAGGGAATAAGTGTTGGTGAAAGATGTTAAACAGGAACGAATAAATTTGAAGGAAAAAATAGTTATATACTTATCTTTAAGTCTAGTGTAGCTCAAAATAGAGCTAGGGACTTCCTGAAATTCACCATGAGAATCAGGGATCATCTGTAAGATAACTCTCAGCCACTACCTGTACGTCTGTTTAGCGAAGGAAATGGCATAGGAAGAGAACTTATTCTAAAAAGAGTAGTAAAGGAAATTACTGCCCATACACAATAAAGTAGACATGCTGCAGTATTTAGTGTTTTCTACTATATTTGATATACAAATTAATTAGAAGTATTTGCAACTCTCTTCTAATGCATATGTTAATGAATTAATCAGAATAGTTCACAAGATTTTAATTACATAGGTTAAATGTTAATTTTTAAATAGGGAAATTAGACGTTTTCATAAATTAATAATTTTGTGAATTTTGTATGTGTGTGAATGGGGCAATTAGGATTTTTTAAGATAACTTAGTTTAAAATTAAAAACTACATGAAAGTCTCCTTAGACGTCTTTAACAGCCTGACCTAGTTATGAATAATTGGTGTTGACACAGGATTTACACATGTCCTTACACTGTGTCATTTTCTCAAATGCAAACAAGACACCTGCTAAGTATTAGCTTCAGGAAGCACATCAAATATAAATCAGCAAATAATTATCCCTACCATGCATGTGGAACTTAATTAACCTTTAAAATAGTCTTTCTAGGCATTTTTCATACATAAGGGGGAGAATAAAGACGAGACATTCATGTTATACATACAAAAGAAAACATTCCCTTTCAAGAAGCATGGGTAATTTCAACAGCATGACAGCTTTTGATACTTTTTTTTTCTTCTGAAACAGTTTACATTGAACAAGTTTATCTGTACACCTTTAAAGAGCTTTCTATACTTCAAATTATGTAGAGGTACAGATTATTTCATCACAGAGCTTCCAAATATCTGTGATTGTTAATATTATTGCATGGGTTTAATTTCTTCCTTTTCAGAAACAGAATTTAACTCAGTCACATTCCAGGGGATTGTTCAAAGTAAAATAAGGACAGACACAGTGGTGGGTATTTGGAGAGAGAGAGCATGAACAGATTTGAAGGAAGAAGATGGGAGCAACAAGTTGTCCAAGAAAAAAAGAAGAAATATTTGTTGTAAAATGAATGTTGTATATGGCAAAAAGGGGGAAGTATATGTAAAAGAACTGAAAACTTTAGGACTCTATCAGTGTGTAAAATTAAACACACTCTTGGCACTTTTGCAAGATCTGGACCTCAGTCAGTACTCTGCTCTTACTCAGTCTTGCCAACAGGGTGGAAATTAGGCTGTGAATTTGAAACCCTCCAAGACGATTTTCTGACTGAATTCTCCAGCCTCTTGGAAATTCTGTGAAAAACACAAGGCAATCATCACCCAGCAGCATATACACCCAGCGCCTACCATGTTTGTAGGGACACTAGCCTATTCAGAGGTGCTAGATTTTCCCAGAGAATTTACTGGCCAAGATTTTCAGCTGAAACTCATTTTCTGAATCCCATCCAGTTTGCTTAGGCTATCACTAGAAATGTAGAGACTAAGGAACAAAAGAGATAACAAAGTTACTTTCAAACATGGTAGTCTTGACCCTGGAGCTGGATAAGTAAATCAGTCATCTGCAGATATTCAAGGTTATTAGCCTAATAACAGCAGTGTTTTGGAGAAAGAAAATGGTTTTTGAGGCTAACAGAACACAATGTCCTCTTCCTGCGTACGGAACCTGTGGTGAAGCAAGTGTGGTTAATGTAGTGACAATTGTCCTACTACTGGCATAATTATATGCTGTGCTAAATTTAAACCTCTCATTAATGAAATACTACTAATATCAAATTTGAACTTAATACAATCTGCAGTTAGGAAAATAATTGCTGCCTGATCAGTTTTATTAACTACAAAAAGAAAAGCTATGCTGTTTTTGTTATTTGAAGGGGAAAAAAGCCACATTTTTTTAAACGAGGTGTACAGGGGTATGTGCACTTTAGTCTTGCTCCAGAAGCTATTTTTCTGGAACTGTTTGTATTCAGATACTATAGCTTTTACTGCTGGGCTTTTAATTACACTGCTAGTGTAGTTCTCCAGCAGGCCACTTTTTAAAAAGAAGTCAAACAACAGCTAGGGGTGACTATGAACCAAAAACACATAGTTTACTCTGTCAGGAGCTACACTGGTAATTCAATTTGTGGAGCATTTTATTTGGATATTAACTCCAAGAAAGCATTGGAATGCTGAAATCAATCTTCTTGAGATATGAACTGAAACTGCACTATGTCTGGGAGGTAGAATTTTAATTCCATCATTTTTCCTTCCTTTAGGAGATTCCTCAGGGATATAACACCATCAGTTATTCTAAAATTCTAAAAAAAAAATTAAATCAAATTCTCTTTACCTTGCAGGACTTCATTCTTCTTTGCATCTAATCACCTTTTCCTCCCCCCCGCCCCAGCCCGATAACTTTGTGAATTAACTTTAAGAACATTCAGTGATGTTACCATGGTGACCATCAGTTGTCCCATCAGTGGTAAATTCTTTCCTTACTGGCAGTTGTGTGTCCAAATAATGCACTTCTTTAATGTGAACTGCTACCTCTTTAAAATCTACTTAACTTCAGGACTGCAGGACCCTGACAAGCGTAGAATTTGCAAAATCGGATCACAGTTACTTAGAATCTTCCCCTTTTTGAATTTTCTGTTAAAAAATCACTGCTATTTCTCAGATTAATTTGCAGATAAAATGTTAGGTAATAATACCCTGTATGCTCTGACCTGAGTCCAGGAGAGTGCTTCATCAGGGTTTGGATACAAACCAAGACCAGTTGTATTAACATTGTAAGCTTTACAATTTTCAGGCCAAAAGGATTTTTGTTGTCTTCTATTTTCTTTTTTTCTCAAGTTAACACATTAATTAGAAATTACCTGCAATGGATAAAACACAGCCTACTCAATATACCTGACTTTGTCAGAGAGCCCTCAGCATAAGAAGGACACGGACCTGCTGGAGCAAGTCCAGAAGAGGGCCACAAAAATGATCAGGGGTATGGAACACCTCTCCTCTGAAGAAAGGCTGAGAGAGTTGGGGTTGTTCAGCCTAGAGAAGAGAAGGCTTTGGGGAGACCTTATTGCAGCCTATCAGTACTTCAAGGGGGCTTGTAAAAAAGATGGCGGCAAACTTTTCAGCAGGGCCTGTTGCGACAGGACAAGGGGGAATGGCTTTAAACTAAAGGGGGGGTAGATGTAGACTAGATATAAGGAAGAAATTTTTTACGCTGAGTGTGGTGAAGCACTGGCACAGATTTCCCAGAGAGGTGGTGGATGCCCCATCCCTGGAAACATTCCAGGTCAGGTTGGACGGGGCTCTGAGCAACCTGATCTAGTTGAAGATGTCCCTGCTTATTGCAGGGGGGTTGGACTAGATGACCTTTAGAGGTTCCTTCCAACCCAACTATGATTCTATGACTGGAACCCCACCCCTCCAAAAACAATCACATTAAATTTTCTAAATGAAACCTAAAGATAGAGTTATTGAAACAAAGGTATCTATGGACTTAGAGTTCAGCAGGTTCAGGCATGTCAGTCACTGTTAAGTATTAATAATACAAAGAGTAATAAAAAGAGATCAAAAGTTATACTCGACATTTGACACTATTGCTTAGCAAATATGCCAAGAGTTTCTCCTGCATCCTTTGCTACTTTTTGCTTTCTTCTGCTATGGATGAAGTGCAGAACATGCACAGTGTAAGTATCACTCCTACTGTCACTCACAACTAACTCATTGAATCATTTCTATGTTTGTTGTGAAATACAGGATGTGAGGTTGTGTTAGTTGCTCTTATCTCTGAAGATAACCCCTACGGACATATTCATCTGAAAGTTCCTATGTGGATATACATGAATTAACTAAAGACGGTGGGATAAGCTTGCCACAGACCAAATATCCTGCTTTGCGGAAGTTATATTTTACAAATATCATCTGCCAGCTTTAAGGGTTTAATACTACACATCAGAGGTGCTGAGCGTTGCTTGTATAAGCGCAAGATAAAAAAAGATGAGCTGCAAAGGGGGCAGAGCAAAGCTTGCGGCTGCATTAGTGGGAAAGCACTGCTACATAAATGTCAGCTTGTTCCCATCTAGTGACAGATGTTAAGGCTAAAGATGAGAGAGCAGAGTTTAGTCCTTGCTGGCAGTTCAGAATGACACTTGAGTCCACCTCTCTCCAGGCACACTGATCACCCTCATCGCCCCTCTGTTAACCAGAAATGAGCCCAGAAGTCTGAATAACTTCCACAGCAACTACTCAATACTTTGGTCCTCGTTCAGTGCTTACACACACCTGTGAAAACAGTGATGCTGATGCTCATACCTCCTTTTCTCCCTATTGCATACAGCACAAGGACTAAAATTAATATTTATCTTCTTATAATCTTTTTTTTTATTATTTTATGCAAAGACATTTATACTGTGCAGTTCCTGTATTTTGGCATTCTTACTAGTGTTTGCATTAAATCTGGCATGCTGAGTATCTGTTTAGCATTAAGCATGAATGCCTTCCTTTGAAAGGAATTTCTCTTTAATTTTTATGCCTTTTTTTAAAGAACTCTCAAAAGCCCTAGGACAAACAGCCATTTTTAATTTCCATGAATAAGGTATCTCAAATAAGGGGATCCCAAGGCCCCCTGGCTGCTTTTGAATTCTGCATAAATATTAGAAGAACTTGAACTCTGCTCACAAAGCACTGTGTCCAGTAGATGTTTCTTTTGGGGGAAAATCCTACAAATGCCATGAGGAAAACAATTCCGCAAAAATTCTAGATTGCTGTGTATGGGTGAGTAGCTGTACATATACTCATTTCACTTAATTCTCAATACAAAGTTATTTTTCCTGCCATTTTATCTCACTCCAACTGTCATTTTAGTATAAAAATTTAATTATTTGATCTCAATAAAATAAAATGAGATTATGAAGAACTTTTCTGTCACTGGATCCAACACATATTGAACATGACAGAAACATTCAAACCCATTAGAATGTGACTTAAATATTAAAATCTTAATCTCTATTGTTTGGAACCTTATATTTGCAATTGTTACTGTTTATTCTATTCAGGGTTCAGAAAGAGGAAAAAAGTGTGAAATGGAACAACACCTAAGAAGTAGGCACAAAGTAACTTGTTATCACAAAATATTCAGAATTCAAGTTAGTACAAAACAGCCTTATTTCTGCTAAGAGATAAAAAGAAAGCGAAACAGAATTTGCATGCCAAGTCAGTAAGCATACTTTTTTCTGCTGTCTGAAAAAGATCTTTCCTCACAAACCTCTTCAGTGTGACTTTCAGCCTGTAAGCTCTCCTGAAACTGTTGCCACTAACGTCTAATGACCGCATCCTCACCAAACTTCAGGACTAGTATACCAGCCTCCATTTTCTTAACACGTCACCTGCCTTTAACACTACATCCTCAGAATAGTGTTCTTCCTGTTTCAATTCTGTCATCTGCAATGATTTTTTTCTCCCTTACTCTGTAAGACCACTGGCTAAAATATAAAGTCCATTCACTTCTCTTCTGAAAGTGTTTTCCCAATGCCGTGTTTGATTCTCCCCTAAGGAAATACATAGTACACTATTCTCTTCTTCACAATTTTAAAGTTCCTAAATAAAAACATAGTAACGTATCCTTTCTCCACTTCTTTGGACACTGTTGATAATCACCTTAAAAAATACTACGAAGATAGATCTTATGTGAGCAAAGAAGTTTGAGATCAGACCTGATAGAAAGCTGTTTTCCCAATCCACAGTGCTTTCTGTCATTCTTTTTTCTTAAATTTTCTCAGTCTTTTCAGCAGCAAAGAAAGGTTTATCCACTAAAGAACCATGAGCCCAGCCTAAGCTCAGAGGATGTAGAAAATCCATGATCAAGTCCTGTTGTCAAAAACTTTTGCTGTAGGGTTAAAACTTGTGTCTTGTACAATTTAGGTGAATACCAAGACCATCAAGTTCTGTTCTCATACTGTGCTCACATTCTCTTTTGTGTGACAGTATGAACTGTAATTTCCACCCTGGAGCTGAGAAAAAATGTTGTCTTGATAGTTTTGTTGAAACTTACATGTTCCTTAAAAATACATAAAATGTTATTTTCTTTTTTTAATTGTTAGAATCAGCTTCACAATTTCTGAACAATTGTGAGTATTAAACTATTAAACTTTTAGGACAAGAACAGTAAAACTGTCAAAAGAGGCAGGGATATTCAAAGTTTTAATCACATTACAAAAGAAAACTCTCACAGTCAAAATGTTTTAACCATAAATTTTCCTTTGCAGAAAGTGTGCAACTTTTATTTCAATATCTTTTAAAAGGAAGAGTTATCTTCTAATTTTGGAATAAAATGATTACTCGAAAATGACCTAAACTGAGAAAAAAGGAGAAGGAAGAAAT
This sequence comes from Aptenodytes patagonicus, assembly GCF_965638725.1. NCBI lineage: Eukaryota > Metazoa > Chordata > Aves > Sphenisciformes > Spheniscidae > Aptenodytes > Aptenodytes patagonicus. The sequence goes on along the minus strand of NC_134952.1, from coordinate 35,287,270 downwards.
GTGCTGGTGGGGAACCACTAGGTGAGTAGTTCAGATCTGACAGACTTAAAATTAGTATTGTTGGTTTTTTTGACGAAGTAGTTCTTATTCTTTATCATTTTTATTAGGTTTTCAATTTTCCTACTGAAGAGAAAAATCTTGTCTTCCTCGACATGATTAAAATGCAGCAGAAATGCAGTGGATGTAGTATAAGACCTAGCTAGGACTCTCAACAGCTAGTTAGGATCTCAATGGATGTTCTGCATACCTTTATGACAGCTTAAACAGCAAATGGAAAAAGAGAGGAGGCAGAGAGGGAAAAAAAATAGAAAGTTAAAAGGAAATAATTATATTCAAAGTGGTAAAAAATAAAAAGTTATAGTACAGAGTAATAGGAAGGCTAAACATTAGCTAAGTTACAAGAAGAACAGAGAACCTCGGTTTTACCCTGAGCAAGGAAATCCTTCTAATTCCTCTGAACCCATAATAGAACTAAAGACTTCCACTAGGACCAAGCCACCTTTTCCTTTTAGATTGAACATAATATGAAGGTTGCATACTGAATACAAATGCTAATTTGCTACAGATCACGCTGCCAGAGAAATCTGAAGTTAGTTAGTGGAGTGCATCCACCAGTGAACAGTACTCCTGGAGCAGGGATTCGTTAATCATCTGCATAAGTAAGTGCCTTCTTGCAGTTGATGAAAATCGGTCTGCCATTCCCTGGCATCACAGGAGGCTCTGAAGGCTTGCACACCCTGGAGGAGTGAAACAGGATAATCTGTTCAACAGAATCACCAGAAATCAAAATAATGTCTTTTGCTTATATCATACTTAAAATGGAGGTCCAATAGTCAACCTCTCTAGACTGGGTGGGGAACTCAACACCTATCAATGTAAGGGAAACAGAATGAATAGGTGAATCTTTAAAATAACAACCATACTGTCTCCTTTCTTTTTTGCTTACACATTGTTTTCTGGTTCCAGCATTCAACAGTACAAGAAGGAATAGCAAACAACAAAAATCTGAGCTCATATTAATACAGTGTGTTTCACCATAAGAATCATGTTTGAAGAACTGCTTGGACCTTGCTTCTACATATGCCATGAAGGAAAGAGAGAGCCTCTTTAGTTTTAGGGAAATTTGGAATTCAGAGATGTCTATTTGGACTACATATACTTGAAAAATGATTTTTTTAAGCAAGCTTATTTCACTAGATTGAGGGTCTTTGGATGCATGCTGTGGTTGAAAGACTTTCTTGTTCCATATTTATCTTGTGAATGGTGGTGATTCTGAGTTTGTGAACTACCCAGATTTTTTTCCTTATAGGTCTTGATCATATAGCTCCTTATTATTTGGTTTTTCTTTGGTAAATTCTTAAAGAACAATATTACAATATTTGAAACAAATAACATCTGAAATATCTAGTCTGTATTTTGAATAATACATGGACAATCTGCAGGCTAACAGCTGGAAGTATGCTAAATTTTATCTGGCAACAGATCTATGAGTGACAGAAGGAGTAAACTCGACAGCGAAAAAAGGCACAACAGGGTCCCTAAGTGCACCTTTTGGGATTTGCCAGAGTTTTGATAAAACCATGCCCAGAAGCCTCATTTGAAGGACAGCCCACCTATACAACCTCTGTCACAAGAACACAATTCCACACTGAGTCTCAAATACCAACCAGGCAACTCATAAGAATAAGTCTCATCCCAACACCCTGCAGCAACCCTGCTGTGCTCTCACAGCGTGCCTGGAACTGGCTACAACACAACATTTATTTCTGCCACATCATAGCAATCAGTCTGAAACAGCGAGTGTCTTGTTAATTTGAGTCTCCAACTTAACGATAAATCAGCAGTGTGCTTTTCATGTGTAAATAGGAACTGGGGAAGAAAATTAAATCAGAGAGGAGTTTTCCATTCTTTACTTTTTCTGTAATATTCAAGAGTTATTATCATGTCTGAGAGAAGGTTTGTTCATGCATGCAGAAAAATTCCACATTGTCAGAGTCCTAATGTGCAATACAGTAGGGCAGTAAATATGCAAAAAACCCACTCTCTGCACTCTGAATGCCTAAGAGCTAGTTGTAGTCCCTTGCCAGTAGGGCACAGGAGCCTTCCTGCAAAGCATTTTTTTCATATTGGGCGCGTGAGAACACTGAATGGTGGCAGCTGATACAGCATCCTTCCCTAGCACAGTCACAGGCATTTTACAAGCGGCTATGGGCACTCAGGGTGAGGCTGTGAGCAGCCAAGAAAATGCCGGATTTGCAACTCCTTTGCAGCCCTGCGGTGCTGCCCTGTTCACAGTGACAGCTGCGCTGCCTTATAGCTCAGCCCCCGTTTTCACATTTGACTTCTGGGCAGAACTAAGTCCCTCTACTGACTGGTACTTATTTCTCAGATAGCTGTCTTCCAACAACCGCCAGCACAGTGTCCGCAGCAGATCCAAGTGATGGAGCTACCTGCCAGAGCATCCGTAAGGTGGCCCCAGTAAGGGGTGCGAGGCCACAGAAGGCCAGGGACTGGGCACTAGCTTCCCCTGTTTGCATTAGCAGACTCTGAATCAGATGATAAAGGGACAATTTGGCAGAAGGCTCAGAGCAGGACTGCAGAAGCAGCTTGTTTGATCTCTAAAAGAATAGTTTTGTATGATTGTTTTTGCATTAAGCACTCTTTGGGCCAGATCTGCAGCGTTTAGTAGCACAGTGCTTCATTTCTCCAAGGACTAAGGAAAAAAAACCCTTTATTTTTGTCCTTGGTAATCTGAGTAGAGGAGTCATTACCTCTGGTTTTGAACTAGAGGAAGTGCCATTTCCACCTGAATAAACTTTATTGCAACACCCACTTTTTCCATTATGCCTTTTCAGATTAGTCTTCTCTTTCTTTATAGACGGAATATTTCAAAGAAACTCAGGGTTTTTTCCCTCTCTCCCAAAATATCCTTCTGGTCTATCTCTAAACAATTAACTGTTCTGTATAACATTAGTCACTGTTAAATTACCACCAAATACAGTCTTTTTGGTATGGGAAGTTAGTTTAGTTTTCTCATTTGATGATTTGGGGATAAGGGTCGAACAGGAGCACAAGTAGATTTATATTCCCTCCAGTTATATCTATGTGAACTTTAATATTTGAAAGCTATTTTCTCCAGAGAAATCTGTTTATGAAAAAAACCACCAACTCACAAGAAGGTGTGCAGAAGAAGGTTGCTGTTATTTATGGATTTTTAAGATACTGTATGGCACATCTGATTCTCAGTAAATTATTCATAGTGCAAATTTCTTGAGCATTTTGATATACCACCTTTCAAACAACGGTACATCTCAAAGGAGTGTTTTACATCCTCTGTTGCTGGTCCTTCCTGTAGGCAATGTTTATATAATAGTTATTCCATTGTTATAGAAAATTAATTTTACCAAAAGCAATTTTAAAATGCTTTCTTGCAAAAAAAAGAAATAATTATTTCTATATTGTTTTTAAAAATTCAATCTGTTTGTAAATAGGGAGGATGTAGAAAATAGATGCTTCTAAGTGTTGATTTCTTTGAGAAATTGCCAGTAATTATAAAGTGGAATGACTGTATCAAGTCTCTGGTTCCGATAGCAACTAAAAAAGGCAGGAAACAGGTGTTTGTGTGTGTAGTATATTTATGCTGTGTCCTTGTTTATTTTTTATGTTTTGAAAAACATACCAAATCCATCTCCCCAAAGCTATTCTTTTAGCAGCCTGCTTAAAAATGTTTAGCAAATATAGATAAGAAGTACCATGGGGCTTTATGATTGGAATGGCTTCAGCTCTGACACATCCTGTGCAATGTGCACTGTAGTTTAAAGATGCATCTTCTGAAATACATTTGCTGTAACAAATTTTTTATTCACAGATAAGAAAGCATCACATGACAGCAAGTATTTGACAGATAGAAAAATGCACTTCAGGTAGACGGAGAAAGCGCCTGACTTTTTCAGCACGTCAGCTGTCAAACAGATAACCAACTAAATTAGGCTTCTGATTATTTGTTTTACTTTGCTTTTTTCAGGGGTGAAGGAAACGATGCAGATTAAATTAGTCAATACTCATGAAGGTGTTCAACTGACAAGTGAGGGGAGTAAAATGTTCTGTTTACTCCTGTGATATTCTCATCGCATTTTTTAGAGAATCTTGATATCCCTTATCAACACAACTAATTATACTGTTAACACCCATTTTAAATGGAGTATCTAGCTTATGAATGACTTGAGTACAAAGCTTCTACTACTGAATTAAATTTCTTGACAGCTGAATTTGAAAGAAATCAAATCTACTGGGTTACTAAAGCCAAAAGAAAGATGAAAAATGTGGCAAGTGAATGCAAATGTTGCTAATGAAAGCATTTTATTAAGGCATTTAAAATGTTCAACTAAAAAAGTCCAGACACTATAACAAGACACTTTTCTGAAAACTGAGATCTTTCTAGTCATTTGTGGATTTTTTTCTTCCCCCTTTCATTAAAAGGAAACAATTCCAGCTATCTTCATGGCAACAGTTAATGGAGCGCATGGACAATACAACAATTACACATATAGTTAGCAGTTTTCATTAGCCATTATAAATTTAAATACAGGCATGATCTTTGATTTTTGCACTGAAATCTAACATCAGTAAATTTCCATCCTTATAGCTTGAATTTAATAGCTTTTGTAATAGTTTTTTGCAATAGTTTTATTCCCTAAAAATTGTTGTTTCTACATCTTGTGTGGAAATACTAATAAATACATGAAAATCCCAAGCTCTGTGGGATTGCACTCTAGGTGCAAGAAAGATGCACACAGATTCCAGCATTAGAAAAAAATCCATTAATACACTCATGCCCAACCACAGCATCTTCCCAGAACCCTCCATAACCACAGAATACTGCCTTCATCCCTAATTAACTTAGTGCAATGCACCCTTCAACCAAGAAGTGGAAATCTGAGGCAATTTGTACACCCCTGATGTTTTAAGGGTAGCTCAACAATTTTGAGAAGCACTGGGATTGTATGTTCTTGTTCAGAACAGAAATTTCAACCTTTTAGAACACTAAAGTTTAGAGAGAATACTGCTTAATGGAAACAGAGGATATCTGTGCCACAGCACAATGTCACAGATTGTACATTTCCTCTATAACATAATGTCAATATGAAAATTAAGTGATCTATTCATTACACTTAGGAGCACTTCTGATTATAAGAAACAGAGAATCCAGTAGAATTAAGGGGAGGAGAGTATGGACTATAGTCTCGTTCCTGTACAGGACAGTCCTGAAATGCCAAACAAGGACTAGCCCATCTTCTCCCAAATCCCGCCTACAGTTGGTTAAAAATGTGCATCTTCTTCTTAATGCAAGTTGTTTGGACTTGGCTTCTAGTCATTGCTTTTTAGCTTGTGCCTGAGGAAATAAGCTTTCTCCTGTCCTACTGTTTCAAAGTGTGTGTAGACTGTGTAGCTAGGCTGTAGTCCTAGCTTACACTTATTAGACATCCCAGAAACTGCCAAAGAACATACATCTACCACATCATGGGAAAAACTTCTGTTACAGTTCACACTTTAAGTCTTAGTGCGGATCAAGCATAGCATACAAATCTGCAAGAATCTCAATCCATCAGTTTTTAGAGCTGTTTTATCACAGGTGGTAGCAGCTTTATAATGCAATGAGTGAGCGAGACCTTTGCTCCTGCAATACCTTCCTAGCAGAACACTCTGCAGCAAAATCCAAGGCAAAGTCTAGATGCTTCATACCTGTTCTTTGGTCAGCACTGGGAAGCAGAAAACATAGCTTTCCTCTCAGAAAACAGCAGGATCATCGTGAGATGTGTTTTTCATTTTCAGTTAAAAACAGGATAATGGACAGCTCTCCAGAAGACAGAAATAGTCAAGATAGAGAAAAAAAACCAATTCATTCCTATGCCACACAGCAATCCAACCAAAAAAAAAAAAAAAAAAAAAGAAAGAAAAAAAAGCAGGCTTATTCATGTATGCATAACTTCTATTTTAAGAACTGAAATTAGTGCTAGTTAAATCATTTCAGATTTCTTTAGTTCCATTGTGTATGGAATTTATTTCTTATGCTTGTGTTCCCAGGAGAAGCCACCATCTACCCCTCCCCTGAGTCAGCCCAGGATTAACAGCAATCATTTATTCTCTACTCTGATGCCCCAAACAGAGTGTTTAAGTTAAGATCCCCTTTTTGTCAACACACTAAAATCCAAAAAGACTCTGTGAGAACAAATGTGTTTCATGTAAATATGGGGTCTGCACATAGGAAAGTGAAGCTCTCTCACACTCTTTCTTTCTCTTTTCCTAATGTTTTCAGATACTCACTCTTTCTGAGTGTGTGTGTGCCTCTTAGTCACATGCAAAAGCCCTACATGTAACATATCATAGAAATAACCATATGTTTTTGCTGTAGCATCACAATTTAGAAGCCCTAGAGACTATCAAATAATTGTAGTGCTGAGCTTTAAGAAGACCGTGATTCTTAGTAGAAAACTTCATCTTCCTAGAAGAGATATCAGGGTGAAGTTGGCTGCTTAATTTTAAAATCAGTGATACAAAAAGCGTTAAATTGCCTTTTGCATCACATGGAAAGTAAAAAGGACTTCAGAGACAAATTATCAAGATACACTAATCAATTTGTCCTTCAAAAAGAATTTGGTACTGTATCTGTAGAAATCTCATAGTTAATAATTACCGACAAAAACTAATTAAGAATTGTTTGAATTCATTTCCTAGACTCACTTTCCCATGTCAGTTCCCAGTTATTTGAATCCTTAAACTCTGAGTTAATTATATGGTTACAAATATTGGGCAAAAATAGAAATGTAAGTAATTATGAATTACCAATTGATATGATCATTAATACAGCACATTTCATCTCACTAGTTCCATACCCAGCACTCTAATTGCTTGTAAACCTCAAAGCACATGTATTGCTCACGCAAAGTTTAACAAACTCTGTTGAGAAGTTCAGCTGGGGTGAGATAGCCATTAAAAATTTAATTAAGACTACTTTTTTTCTCCTTCAACTCAAATTACCTACTTCACATGCAGTTTTCTGACTTACGGATAAAAACAAATTAACCTATTTTTACTACTTGTTGTGAATATAATCCCATCCAACAAATCTGTCTGAGGCACAGTCTCTTTTCAGAGTATGCTTTTTCTCTTCTTCAAGGTATTTCCTTTCTCCTTGGATGCATGGGCAGTTCTCTTAGGGCATACATCCAGTTTGTGGGAACAAGGAAGTACAATCTCCAACAGAGATTCGGTCCTAGTATCTTTTTAAAGATTTCTGAATAACTGTATGTGTCAAAATTATTGTGCCTCCATTTCCATATACTAAAGTGACAAAGTTGCCAAGTGAGTAGAGACAACCTCACAAGTATGCATAAGTCCAAGTAAGAGTTACAGTGAGCAAACAAGGAATTCACATGAAACATCTGTTATACATCATTGTTTCCTATATGAGAAACTATTCTTCTCAAACTGCCAGACTTACAGAGAGAGTGGATAAAAGTCTGCACAACAATTGGTCCCCAAAATAAAATTTCATTCTGTTATTTCACCTGAACTTTTTCTAGAACTCAGTACTTCTGTGCCTCAGAAATTCCCATTTTGCACAGTTGAATAAACTCAGAACTTTGCTAATGAGCTAAAGAAAATTAGAAAGGAAAGGGAAACCAATGCAATCTCATTTGCTCCAAAGTTTATTTCCATTGCCTTTCAGCGTATCTTTGACCACTATGTTAAGCAATACCTTAGTGAGGGATTTCTAGACCCATTTACCCAAACAGCAATGTGCAATGTGAGTCTACCATAAAACTAAAATTACAATTGCAGCTGAGGTAGCCTAGCTAGACAATGAATCAATGTCATTTTTTGTGGGCGTAAATCTCGGCCATGAACAAAGTGATATCTTTCTATTGTACAGTATCTTGTTACTGTACAGAGACTATTCTACCTTTGCAAGCAGCATAGCCTGAGTGCATTTATAGAACAAAAGAGTTGGTGTTGGGGACCTGTCATCCATATATGTATTTTGGGGAAGTTTTACTTTGGAGTAGGATTAATCTGATGGAAGGTACTCTGCTTACAGCTGGAGTGCATCTGGAGTCCTCCTGGAGCACGCCTTCCAGTCTAGGTTCATCAAAATAGAATCCAATTCAAATGCCCCAAGACGTGAACCAAAGCATAGGTAAGTGAGGACAATCAAGAGATTTGCTTAAAAAATCTCATTTCTTATCCAAACTAAAACTCTAATGTAGATACAACTTCTGATGTATTTTAGGTTTCAAAGTATTTTTCTAGTGATATTTTGCAAAGAATGCAGAACAATGACAAAAAAAAAAGAAAAAAGGTATTTTTCTGTCTTAGTCCTTCTAGAAGAGGCTTTGCAGCACCCTTTGCAGTATGTAGGATGTTTCCTTCATCTGCAAGTCTCTGCCAATTCATCAAATTGGAGAAAAACACATAAGAGGTTTTGAGATAAATAAGGCAAATAGTGTATTATCAAAAGTCAACCTGTAGGATAACTGCAAACAACTGATTACATTTATCTATAGAGCCACTTTATACTCTTCTTTCTTGACTTTGCTGACAAAGGTGTGGAGAAATACTAGTGGACAAGGCATTGGAGTTCTGCTTTCCCACTCATAATCAGCCCCTCCATCAATAAATACCCTCCACATTAAGGGAGGGTATATATATAACATAGCCGTGAAGGAGTTTTGTTGCTACGTCTGCCCCTACTGGCAATTAGTCAACGGAGGATATTTAAGTAACACACTAAGCAAGCAATGTTTTTATGACAAGAAAGTGGGAACAAGAATATAGGTAGGTGCAAATTATTCTCTGAAGAAATAGAACTGTGATCTTTTGGCAGGGGAAAAATAGCAGGAAGGTATAAGGCAAGACAGAGTATGTTTTTTAAAAATATCTTTATATTCAGTTTTCCATTGCCCATGATTTTTTCCTGTCAAAGAGGAATTTATACAAACTGACATGTTTGCTGCATGTATAACTTGTATCACTCCTTATTTCACAGCTGCACTCAGCTCTTAATGTTGAAAGTTCCTCAGCTAAAATCACCTGTGCCCACCTGGGTGCCTGACAGAAGCCTTCTCTGTGGGCTACAAGAACAACATGATTAAAGGAAAGTTCGATTCCCCTGTGTTTGAAATCTCATTTGTAGGTAACACACCCTATCTGTCTACTGACAGACATGCCGATGAGTATTAGACCATTATTTGATTTCAATCTTCTTTACCTTTAGGGTGTCTCCATATAAGATATATATATATTAAAAAAAAAAATAGTGGGGCTGCATTCCATGATACTGTACATTCCAAAATAGCAGTAAAATGCCCCCAGCTTTTACCTATGGCAATAACAAGCAGGAACCATAATGTCATATCACTCTTGGAAAAACTCTTGACACTGGAAGTTCATAATGTTAACACAATTCTCAGGACATTTTAATTCCCTGTGATGAAATCTGAAGAAAACTGGGGGGGGCTTTCCCAGAAAAGCAGTCAATTTTAAAGTGCTACTGTAAAATTTGCATGAAACAGACAGATTTTTCATATGATCAAGGTGCATTTTTTTTATCATATTGCTGAGTTTAGAAACAAGTCTAAAATTCTGTGCTTATTCCTTATTACACTCCCCAGATAGAGACACTGGTGGAAGAATAAGTAATTAGAGGTGAAAATCTTTTCCTTAAAGTCAATGTAAGTTCTGATGTTGATGTAAGGGGCCACAGGTTTCCCTGCCATATTCATGCCCAAACACAAAATATGTGTGGCAACTTACTTGAATTCTAGTCCATCTATTCTTTGAAGCAAACTAGCGGTTTTCAGGTTTGTCTCCTTGCTATTTGCAGGGTTTTGCAAAGACCTGCTCTCTCACCTGCATGCTTGTGTAGCAAGCTTTTGGTAGGGAGGGTTTTCAGCCAGATCAGCTCTCTGAAATGGTTCTTAATTTTGGCACATCATCCTAGCATCAGCACAAGCAGGACAGGAGCTCATAAGCCTTAATTTTTGACTGGTTTGAGTTGTTCTGTGAATCCCAGCCAGAGCTGATATGATAAATTATAAATCCCAGCATTGTCTAAGGCAGCGTAAGCAGATCCCGCGTTCCCTTCTGCGGGTCTTTTGTTTCGACCACACTGTCTCCAGCTCTGACATAAATTTGTGCAGCTGCTTGGTGAACAAGCTTGGTGAACTGAGACAGAAGAAAAACAACCAGAAGGAACAAAAGAGCAGGATGATTCTTTAACTTCATTCACTGATCAGTCAGGCTTGTGGGAGACATTAAACTTATTTAAATAGGCCTTTATTTAAAATAGAAAACAAATTCAATCAAATGAGAATAAAATAAAGCTTAAAACTGTGGAGTTCTTTTCCTTATAAGAAACAATGAGCAAGTATTCTAAGGAATACTATAATAAGAAGAAACCCAAAGATTTCTGGGACAAATCACTGCAAATCTGGGGTTTTGTATTTTTTCCTAAAAGAAAAAAAATTCTTTTAAAGATTATCCTATTACAAGAACAAAAGAAAACTTTGGTCTCCATAGAAAATAAAAGCATCTGGTATCTAATAAGAATTACAGTCTTACAGGGTTTTGTTTTTAAAGCTAAGCACATATTCAGTCAGGACTTGTTATATCTGAAGTGTTTTTATATATAACTAAGAAGGTGTGGATTCTATGGTTTTGTGGTAAGGTTTAAACACAAGCATAACCCTTTGAAGAAATTCAATACAGCCATAGGAAATACCATTCCCCTTATTTGACTGCAGACAGAAAATGCATGTATTTTATACAGGATTGTTTTCAATTAATACAGTACCTCCAGTTAGTTCACCACGTATTATATTTATACTATCCCAAAGCAGAAGCAGAATAACATACCTAGGGAACTGAACAGAACAGCTTAGTTATGTTGAGTATTTTTCACACGTACCAAAGTAGACTTATTAAAGGAGAGGAGGTCACCTTTTTGAAACTCTAGGTCAACTGTTGAAATGGAGCAAAAATTCAGAAGGAAATATTTTGTTTTTCTGAAAATAATAAGATATAATTTTAAATGGTAAATGACTAGTATTGTACTTGGCCAGAAACAATAAAAAAATTATAAAGGAAACATTTGAGATTTTAGAGAGTTACAGGTTCAGTTTCCTTATGAATGCAAGTGCTCTCAAGGAAAGTAAAAAATGTCATTTGTCTCTGTATAGCCGTTCATAGCAGATGAAAGAAGAGTTGATTTATATTCAGCCCTTCCTCCCTTTTTTTCTTTGTTAAAAGCAAAACACCCCCTAACAACCGCTTAAAATACATACCAGCCACTCATATTGTTGAAGCACTTGACCTTAAGTTTGATAACCTAAAAGCCATCTTCTGTCTTCTCTGCTGGAAATCCGGTTGGATTCGTTGTCTGAGTGCTCACAAAGCATGGACATAGCTGTTGAATGAACACACAACTTACAGTCAAATACTTGTTGAATGAAGTGAATTAACACTTTCATTATCTGTGTTTTTCTTTCACTTATTTGCTATTATTGAAAAAGCTCTAGCTGTCTTTATCATAACAAGGCTTACATTGCTCTCTGAGGGACTTTCTCTGCACTATGCTTATTGCATAGTCTGCAGCTATGATCATTGTCACCAATAACAGCAGAATGCAGATCAACAAATGTATATTTTTTAACACTGTGAATAGAAGCACTCGTGAAAAATGATATAATTTATTGACCATAACATCAAAATTACAAGTTATGATGCAATATTCATTTAAACTATTACACCAAATAAAGAAGTGAAATTTTTCATTTGCTAAATGAAAGGGTCATTACAAAGATATATATCAATTACATAGTGAACAAGCTCAGCTCTTAGTTCACTTCATTCATCTGTATATATAATTTCAAACTATACCAATTCTTCCAAATGCTTTATGAACATTAACTATCTTTAAATTATCACCACTTGAGAAATATAATTCATTCTATTTCACTACTTGGAAATATGGAGCAGTAAGAAATTATCATATTCATAGAATCATAGAATAGTTTGGGTTGGAAGGGACCTCTAAAGGTCATCTAGTCCAACCCCCCTGCAATAAGCAGGGACATCTTCAACTAGATCAGGTTGCTCAGAGCCCCGTCCAACCTGACCTGGAATGTCTCCAGGGATGGGGCATCCACCACCTCTCTGGGCAACCTGTGCCAGTGCTTCACCACACTCAGCGTAAAAAATTTCTTCCTTATATCTAGTCTGAATCTACCTTCTTTTAGTTTAAAGCCATTCCCCCTTGTCCTGTCACAACAAGTCCTGCCAGAAAGTTTGCCGCCATCTTTCTTATAAGCCCCCTTTAAGTACTGAAAGGCTGCGATAAGGTCTCCCTGAAGCTTTCTCTTCTCCAGGCTGAACAACCCCAACTCTCTCAGCCTTTCTTCATAGGAGAGGTGTTCCATCCCTCTGATCATTTTCGTGACCCTCTTCTGGACCTGCTCCAACAGGTCCCTGTTTTTCTTCTGCTGAGGGCTCCAGAGCTGGACGCAGTACTCCAGGTGGGGTCTCACCAGAGCAGAGTAGAGGGGCAGAATCCCCTCCCTCGACCTGCTGGCCACACTGCTTTTGATGCAGCCCAGGATACGATTGGCCTTCTGGGCTGTGAGCGCACATTGCTGGCTCATGTCCAGCTTCTCATCCACCAGTACCCCCAAGTCCTTCTCGGCAGGGCTGCTCCCAATCCCTTCATCCCCCAGCCTGTATTGATACCGGGGGTTGCCCCGACCCAGGTACAGGACCTTGCACTTGGCCTTTTTGAACCTCATGAGGTTCACAGGGGCCCACTTCTTGAGCTTGTCCAGGTCCCTCTGGATGGCATCCCATCCCTCAGGCACGTCAACTGCACCACTCAGCTTGGTGTTGTCTGCAAACTTGCTGAGGGTGCACTCAACCCCGCTCTCTATGTCATTGATGAAGATATTAAAGTATTGGGGTTTACTTGAAATGGAGGTCAGATCATGATATAGTCACCACCAATCAGCTACAATTAATTCCCAGTGCAGCTGGTCCCTAATACATACCGTATACATGTCTTGATCTCTCTTTGGACTAAGATTATCAAAATATAAACTTGTTTTTAGCTACCAGCTTTAAATATATTTGCCAAAGTAGTAGCATCTGTGTTAGACACAAGATTAATATTCATGACTTTCTTGTTATTGCTTCTCATTCATAACACTTACACTGTAATAAACTAACATCTGTATCTCAAATAACTAAGAATGATCTTAAATTAAACAAACATGACATAGCATACCCTGATGTAAATATGGTGTGTTTGTTTCTCAGACTGATTTTTTGCTGTGGCAAACATCTGCATTTCAAGTCACCCAAACCACTGTTGTCTGCCCAGGTATACCAGCACTAGAGACACTGAGTTTTGAAATATTTTTGCATGAAAAAATAACTGAGTAAAACATACTTAACAAAGTGAATATAAATATATTTCAAGCAAAGTACCAAACAAGCAAAAATCTGAGCAAGCTAGTGAAAAAAGGAAAACATTTCTGGGGACACATTTCTAGATCAGAGTCCCATATAGAAAATGTTGTGAGAAATATCTCTCTTGATAAGACCTCAATACCTCATTTCCTTTGTCAGCTCCCAGTGTGGTGCTTTTCTAATTGCAAGGTACATGTAGACAGCCAACAGATGAATTAAATATTCCTGTTATTCCAACTCAATTAGTTCCCACTGGACATGTCCTAGAACTGGACCCACATACAGTCTTGAGATTATTTTTTTTTAAAGTACTTAAATGCTTAATAAGTGGGTTTGGTACTTAACATTTTGTCTGTTCAATTCAATGTCATCTTTACACAACCTAAACTCTCCAAATCCAATCCTTAGTCTGTATGCTTAACAGAGAACTATTGTGCAATCTTGACTTGACTTCTTGTATATCTTAAGTCATAATAAAGATTGAGGGAATTGTTTTTCCTAACACATTAGCTCTGTTTTAATTTAATATGTTAATTGTTTCAATGCATTTCCCTGATACTGCCCAAAAAATGTACGCAAGTTTGTGCCACAACTGCAGTTAGGAAAATTGGAAGTGCTGAGGTGATATCAACACAATGAACTCATGCTTTTTAGATGAGGGAAACTTACATTTTGTGTTTCTGCAGGAAGCCTTTTAAAAAGAGATACTTGCTGAAAAATTAAAAAAAAAACCCATGTGAATGCCAAAGCCTCCTTCACATCCCCACGGTCATAGAATGCTACATGTTACAAAATAAAATTGTGTTTATAAGGAAAGCTGGCAGTTATCTGTTTGCCTAGGAGAGTGAGCTTCGCTCACTTGGTCTCTACTTCTAGAAATGCTTATTCCAAAGCAGATTTAAATAATGGAAGAGAAAAAGCTGTATGCTGATTTAAAACAGTCACGTTGGTCAGTTTGGAATATGTCTCCTGGAGAGTTATCAATAGCTGGCAGATTTCAAAACATAATCTGTGGTACTTCACCATGGAATTATCCATTGAATCATATGGGTTAGATCCGATCAGTAAGTGCTATTTCCCTGTCTGAACATTTAAGAGAAATTATAGTCTTTTTTTTTTCCAGTTTTTCACAGTTCCAGTTTCTTTACTGACAGAGACACACACTCTTATTTGTTGGATACTAATTTAGCCAATTACTTATGCATACGTTTAAGTACAGAAATGTGAACATTATGGTATCCATGAAGTATATCTAGATATTTAAGCTAAACTAATAATATTTTTTTTCTTTGTTGCATTCATGAAACATAGTTAAAGTAAATAATTAATGGACAGGCAGGAACCTGACATTTTGAGAGCTTCAGGAGGGAATTTAGACTTCAAGAAAGTCAGAACAAAATTTCAAAAATATTAGAATCATCAGTTGGAAATTCAATTATTAAACATCAGCAAACAGTTTTTGTCTTTTTTAACAGATAATTACTATTCTGTGCTTGGAGGTCTAGCTTTTTTGTTTAAAAGAGCAGTAAATTTAGGGCTAATGATTTGTAAACAGTGTGTTATATTTTTCTATTTTTTTAAATTGATTTATTATAATAAAGCACGGATTTTTCTGTCTCTTTTAGTCAGATGCAGATATTAATGTTGGTACTTTGCCTTAATGGAAATATTGGCAAATTGGAAGTTTACAAAGAGATTAAAATCTACAAATAAGCACCAAATGGGTTAGACACAAATGACCTTTTTTTATATATATACCTAAGGGGGGGTGGTGAGAAACTGTGTTGGTTTTATCTAATTTCCAAGGAAATCCAGGGCATTTATGGCAATAACATCAAAAATACTGTTGAGCCCATATTTGCAAAATCCGACCTTTTCAAGGAACATACCTTACAGAGACCCTAAACTCTTCCATGATGTACAGAATATTTTCTCTAAAAGTTTACCTTATTTAATATTTAATTTGAAGATAAATATTAACATCACAAATAAGAAGCAAATGAGCATGGATTGGTATGCTGAAGCAAAATTCTGTTGTGGATTAGAATTCTGACATTATAATGTCAGTGCTAATTGACATTTAATTTATTCTTTAATAATGTTGCTAAATCTCTGTTTCCTCATTAAATGGCATATAATGCTAAACATAAACAGAGGAAAAATTTTTAAAAACTGATCTTTGAACAGCCTAGAAAACCATAAAATCAATATGTACAGTATGAAATACAATTATATGTATTACATACAGGGGTTTCAACTTTTGAAACCAGTAGGAGTTTTCTGTTCTCTTTTAATAGGGATAGGATCAGCCCAAAAGTGTTAAAATGCAAGTAACATTATAAATTAATTACTCACCAGCCAGGAAATGCAAGATTTAGGCTTGAAACCATAACCTTAACTCTTCCCCATGGGCTGTGTGCAATATGATGATATGTAATTCCATGATCACATAAGTACGTATGGATTTACGTATTAAATATGAAATAAATGAATTAAATATTAAAATATGAATGTGCAGAATCCCTACCACCTCCCCAAAAGAGAAAACATCTTGCTGTAGTGCGGAATATTCTCTGCATACCTTTTAGTCCTCACCAGCAGGTACAGGGCAGAAAGTTCCTGAGTGTACAACAGGAGCACAGCTGGGAGGTAGCATTCTTCATTGTTTGGATAAGCTGTTTTGTATTCCCAAAAAGGAAGAGCAGCATATTAAGGTGCTATCTATAATTTGTGTAAGCCTCAACACAAAACATTAGAGAATTTCTTCTCACTTCAGCACCAGCTGATTAGAAGAAATGCAACGCTTCCAAATCCCATATGTGTTATTAACTAAAAGATCCTTTACATGAGACAGAGGAGAAATACTTGAGGTAATTTCACAAATTACCCTACACATTTTGTTTTGTTCCTTCTTGCATAATATGCAAAATACCTGTTCGTGTAAAATCAATTTTATGAGTCACTTTTAAGCCATCATTGATTGACATGTGGAAAATAATGTATGCCGTTCTGTAAAATGTCTATTCTACTGCATAAAAACTATAATTTATTTAAAAGTAAGTTTCACTGCACAATTGTGGCTGTAAAATACATTCTTAATCAGATTATGTGAAAGGCATGGTTCAGCCCATCATCCTTTGGTTACAGTAGATTTGCTGATGTCACATCAAAAGGCTCATTTGCAATCCTATTCCCCAGTTTTAATTACTTCTGGAGACCAGAGAATAATGATATATTTGATATAAATTCACTTTTCCCAGTATTAATTCAGCCATTTCCTTTTGGTACTTTATGTTCTATATAACAAATACAAAATTATGTTGTACTGACTGTTATCTGTATTCAAAGTGGAATGTTAATGGAAATAATTCTGCAATTTTAAATATATTCTCTGGAAAAATCTAAATCAAACACCTTTTCTTCTTTTTATTACTTTTTTTTTTTTTTCTCAGTACACAGATAAGAGGAGATTCAAGTTAGGATATTGAGTTCCCTTTACAACACTTTTTCAGTCATGAAGGTTTTCTTCTTTACTCCCCTTTCAGCAAAAATTAACTGTAACCACCATTCCATTACCTATATTCTAAACAGTACATTAGCGAAAACCATATCACCCAAGAGAGAGCTCTACATGCTAATTCTACCTAAGCCTTCTGTGTAAAAATTTTCACTTTATTTTGAGCTAGCAAGTGGCTCGGAGAGCAAACATATGAAACTGAAGTTCTGATGAGAGCACAGGAAACCTAACTACCCCAGCCATGACATCGTTGACATGGCTAGATCCAAAGCCAGTCATCTTCTTCACCTTTTTTTTCTTAAAAAAAAAAAAAGTATCAAGTTCATTTGCTATTGTGTGGCTAAGGTTTATTAAGTACAGCAACAGTTTACCAACAGTGGCACAAAAATTACAATTTTGCTGTGAGAAAGAATATCAAGTCTCTGTCTTACATATTACAGGTCTTTTCTACTCTTTCCTCTCTCACACCTTATACACATCGCTGGTTAGCATGATCAGCCACCCGAGTTCGACAGATGCTTCCACTGTACTTCAGAGACATTGCCATTTTGTCAGGTTTGCAGGTCTACTTTAAAGCACTGCAGAGAAAAACACCAAGCACAGTTTTGCAGTCGAGTCTGCTGCTGTTTCTGCAGAGAGGCACGCGGAGGATGATTCCTCTTGTTGTCAGGGATTAGTATTTCTTGGGAAGACTTCTGGGCAAACAGCCCAGAACAGCAGTGGGTCGGGGATGAGCTACTTGCTACTAAGCAAACTTGGAAAAAGCCGTGTCGCCTCTGCCAGCACTCATGAAATGTTGAAGTCTGACCTGTCGTTACTGTATGCTAACACCATATGGTGCGTAGTAGACCTGACAACTCGTCTACCACATTGTAGGTGGTGGTGTCCTTGCTTAGTGGAGGTGTTATGTACTTGTGCACAAAGCACCATTGCACAATGAAGGAGAAAGACAGCTTAATCTAAGGAATAGGAGGAATCTTTGGAGGTTTCTTTCTGTACTAGTGCAAAATGCCTGTTTGCTTCAGGCTTAATGAACTGTTCATGCTACAGGCGCATTCCAGTTTGAGTCGGTACAGAGCAGCAGACTTTGTAAAAACTCTGTAGTTTACAATATATAGATGTTCTAGTATGGTAATATGGTGATAAAAGACAGTCCTTTCCATTTCCTAATACTAAAAAAAAATTAATATAATCTGAGAAAACACGCCACCCACTTATTTCAATCCTTGTGTGAAATATTACTGTATCAGAAAACATTTAACTGAATTCCACTAAGAGTTTGGAAAGGATTAAGGGCAATTTTTAAAGGAACAATTCAAATTTTATCTAAGCATCAATGGCAATTATAAAAATTCTGCCCTTGAGTCAGGCTTCACCATAAAAGGAAAATTACAAATGAGAAATGTAATCTCCTCTCAACACTGAAATTTGTTTTGTTGGGTTCCACTGGGTTTACAACATCTTTATACACACACGTATTCTCTTTCATCACTCTTTCTCATCATTAAGTAATACCTTATAATGATAATTAATATCTGTTGTGAAGAGATTGCTGTCTTCCCTGGAGTTGTCCCTAAAATTATTTAAAAAGTGAAAAAAAATAGAGTTTTTCCTGAAAATGCTCAGAAATAAATCTTTGTAACAGTAGGAATATTGTTCTTAAGGCAGCTCTTTCAATGAAAGCAGATCTGTATTAGAGCACCCGTGATGTTAAGCAAGGCCTGAAATGCAGAACTATTCTGGAAGACAATGCTGCTCCAAGAGAGTAATAAGAATTCTGCCCTGCAGGCAGCATGTGCGTTGGCATGACTTCAGCTGTAGCAGAAATTTAATCTTGGACACAAAGTCATAGCAGAAGAAAAATTATTTTCTGTCTAATGTTACAAATAGACTGGAAGATAAGGCTTTCTCCCGTAAAGGAACTCAGACTCAGGTAAATGCCCTTTTTTTATAACACCGTTGAAATGCTATGGCATAGGCAGAACAGTTCTCCCAGCATCATACAAGGGACATATTTCTGATTGTTGCACAAAATAAACTGTTATAGTTTTGGTTTATGATTTATATAGTGGATTGATGAACAACAAAAAATAATCCAACAGATAACTACATAACTACATATTAGATATAGATGGGACAACAGAAATAAATGAAGTGTTCAGAATACACGTTCACCAAGTATCTGTCTTCTCCCATGTGTACCAGCACACACTTTCGGAATTTCTTCAGTTTGCCTGCATAGGCTCAAAGCCTTGCATGCTGTTAATCTCAGAATAAAGTGTACATGGCTTTGTGTGTGTGCTGCCAACACTACCTGTTCTTTTTCTTTCCCTAAATCTGGAGCAACAGCTGATCAGTAGCCTCCTTTATTATTTCTCCCTTTATCTCAACACAGTACTTTTAAAGGTATTATCCTGTTCTACCTGTGTAATTTTCAACAAACGTTTCACCTATG
The DNA here is from genome assembly GCF_965638725.1 of Aptenodytes patagonicus. Taxonomy (NCBI): domain Eukaryota; kingdom Metazoa; phylum Chordata; class Aves; order Sphenisciformes; family Spheniscidae; genus Aptenodytes; species Aptenodytes patagonicus. The sequence continues at coordinate 35,267,783 of NC_134952.1, read as the reverse complement.
CATAAATACCTGTGAGTTTCTTACTCTGCATCTTCTTTTGTTAAATGTGAGCTCATAAAATCAACTGACATTTAAGGAATGAACTTGCTGTACTTTGGCGTAGTGCTGGCCTATGCAATAAATACAATCTGTCTCAAACTAAGCAAGAAAAAAAGCAAGAGGCGAGGCTGAATTAATCTACATCTTTGCTGACTTGGCTGAGACTACAGTAGTGCATTGAACGAGACTTTTGAAGATCATTGTTTTCATTTGATTATTCCAGGCGTGTGCTACCAGCATACCCACCTTTTAATTTGATGCCAGAGAGTTGTTTGTACTCTGCTTTTCTCCCATCGCGTAAGAGGCACTGATAAGGTTGAAAATCAATGCCTTTCACACAACCTTAGGAACTCTCACCTCTGTTGTTGCCTGTTACCTAAAATCACTTCCAGCCACCATTAAGCAGAGGGTGAACTTCCATGAACGCTTGCCTGTCTGACACTTCCTACTTACCAAATCTCTTACCTATGTGCAGAAAGGACAGCAATCAGTACGATGGCAAGGGGTAATCTCTTCTCAGTCATAATAAAAGACAATGATGATAAGCATCCGGTAAAAAAGGAAAGGTTGATATGTGTGAATCAGGAAATCATCAGACTTCGTTCTTATTCTGACTGCACGAGACTGCAAAGGACTGGGGAAGAAATTTCCAAACAATCTCAAATGAGGAAACCAAATTAAGAACACTGAAGCCTTCTCAACTTCTGTACAGATATAGCCAGACGAATGGTCCCCTTCCTTCTGCCCTCTTCCTTACCTTATCCACACCTCTTCCTTACTTCCTACCCCAGCAGTTCCTGTCAGATTGCTGGTAGAAAAATAATCTAGCTATACCTTGCATCTTAAAGTGGAGAAGTTCTGTCCCTTCCTCTGCTGGCTGGCAAAACTCCTTTCCTCCTTAAAGCCTGCTGCACTAAAGCTCGTATATTGGTGCTCCAGGACCCGTATTTTAAATTACAAGGAGTGAGAATTTCTGTAGAAACCATTACACTAACCCATCTGAAACAGGATGATAAACAGCCGATCTTGTGTGTGTTACTGAATATCTCATGAGGGTAATTTACAATTCCTCAGAGAAAACTGAGGTGAAATAGTCTCTGCCTGTGTTTCATCTCAGCAAGCGTATCATGCAATGTCCCGAGAATATTAGCAGCAGTAATGTTTGCCTTCTACCAGTTGCAGCCAGCTGGAATAAACATGAACGCTCACGCTCACACAGCTCAGGGTTTCATCTCCCCTGCAGTGTCAGCAGGACCCGTGTTTGACTGACAGAATGGCCATGCAGTGAAGTCTCCTGGCTATTAAATATAGGTCCATGGGACGATGTGGTATGTGGGGTGATAACTATGCAGTCTACATCAACTGATTTTTCTTCTGGTACCTTCATCTAAATCTATTCAACAAAGAATAACAGAACAAAAATGTTTCTTTTTCATTATGTCACGCTGATGTTTATGCTTCATCTTGCACCATACCAGTGCATGTTTATTATTTCTAGTCTTAGACAACATATTATATGTTTTTTTCTCCAGAGACAACTCTGGAGAAAGTCTTTTTTTGATTCTGTATGATCTGCCTTCCCATTTATACTGGAGTATACCATGCTTTTCTGTCTTAACGTTAATGTCTTAACTTTAATCCATATTTTTGTAACAATCTCAGAAGCTTTTATAGTTTCCTGGGTGATCTTTTCTGTTTCTGGCAGTTAATACTATATCATTTGTATAGCAGAAGGCAAACTTCAAAAGTGAAAGTAGAGAACCCGATACATTATGTTTTGGATTATGGCAAGGCTGCTCACTGTACCGTGCAGCTGTTTTTCATACCCAAATCCTTGCCTGTATTCAATGGAGCATATACAATGCAACTCTAATGCCTTTTCACGTCTGAGACAAATCCACTACTTATACTTTATTTTACATACTATTTTAGAAAGAAATCTGGTGACACACAGTCAAACCTACAATTTTTCTAGCTTTCCTTTCATATCCTTACATTTAGGACATGAGAGACACCCCTATCCTTAGACACGATTAAATGGAAAAGTCCATTCATTAAGCCAATACAGACAGTATTTTCAATTTCTGTGATTCTCTCTCCAAATGATCAGAAGTCACCAGAAATAGGGATGAAGCCAAAGAAATTTAGATACATTCCCTTCTGTCACTTTTAGTTTTGACCTTATGATTTCAAATGAGTAACATTTGTATCATCAGCAGATATATATTTTCTCTTAATTTCACTGCTTATCTGACATGTGCTGTTCAGTCTTCCAGTCCAGCCTTGTTTTGTTAAGACAATATCTGCCAATTAGTGAAGGACCATTTCCTTCTGCAACTGTTAATGAGAACAAACAGTTAACCCCTGTATTGCCTGGCAGAGTAATTATGGTCCTGCTAGATATAGCACAGTTTTTACTCTGCTTTGTATACCAGTTCAATAAAGATTTTTATTAATAATAGGGATTTTTATGGATCAAAGATGAAAAAGCACACTCTGACATAATTTATTTATTGTTCTTTTGGCACAGTGCTTTTTCTGAACCATATACTGGTATTAAAGAACATTCGCAATGATATAAATATGAATCCTGATTAAGCTATTTGAATTCTAACTGCTAATGATGTAAATAGTTATTAAGCACACCTTGTACTGTGTTAAGTCATTTATTTTTCCAAAGCAGGTTGTTCATCCTCCCCTTTTCAGAGAACCCATCTTTTCCCTCTGAAGGAAACCATTTTCAGTTGCTTATAAAAAAAAACTTTCCCAAAATGTAACTACTTGAGCTGATGTTATCTATGGTGGATGTCTGCCTCAAGCCATTGCTTTTGGGGAAAACACAGTCAGAATAGCCATTTCAAAAATTAGGCTGGGGAAATTACATTTTTGTAATGTCAAATCTAAATCTGCCATTTTGACAAAGCATACCTTTAAAGACCTGCTGTTCAACCATTTAAAAGTAGGGTTGTGGATTCTTGCCTGAGAGCAGCCTTTAAAAAGTCCACCCTGTTGTTCCTCTGAAAAATCATTCTGCATTTTTGACTGAGTTGCAAACTGTTAAAAAATAGACTTTGCACATATTCAGATTGTAGCAGTCTAAGTCTCTATCTGCACTAAGCATCCTTGCACCCCGTGTGAGTTTGTAGTGGACGCACTGTCCTCACTGGAAGCCCAAGCAGGAATACAAGTGACTGTTCATGTGTTATTCTTACAGATTGAGTATGTTTGCTGCAGATAAAGACCCTACACCTGAAATTGGGAGCTGGAGCGGGAACCAACAGACGGAAAGGGAACTGAAATAATTGAGCTAAAGTTAACTTTTGTCAAATATTAGGTATGCTAAACCCCCCGCGAATGAAGATTTTTACTACTACTGCATTATCACAGAACTACAAGAAAGTATGTATTGCAAAAACTACTTCACAGTGTAAGATTTAATGGTGCAGAATATTATTTATGCTATCAATCATCTTTCTCAGATAATATAAATTACTGTATAGACATTATGCAATGTGTAAATCTGTTTAAGAATTTCATTTGGTTTAAGATAGAACATCGTCCTTGTAGAAAAGGCTTCCTTCTTCAGCAGAGTAACTGAAATGGACCAGCTCTTTCAAAAAAATGTTTCCTGAGGGGTCTATAGCACTCAAATGCAAAGATTTTGTCTTAGGAAAGTGAAAGAGGATGATAAAAACTGAAAATTTACTGAAATAATGGCATAAAGCTTGGTGCAAAGCAGAAACTACTATGTTTGCACCAAATAAACAAACAGAAGAACATCGCAGGCTCATGGGTATTTACAGCTTGTAGACACTATAAAGAACTTGTAGGGGAAAAAGAAATCAATTTTAAAAGCTGGTAGGACCTGCTGATTTCTCACTGGAAACGGGTTCTTTCCTGCCCACTTTCAATACATAACTGATATTGTTCTGCATCTCAGAATTGTTTTTCCCATTGGTAAACCATTCAGATTAATTCAAATCATGAATATTCTCATTTCTAAGAAGCACTCACTCAGACCCATTCTTTTAGATCTTACTATTTTACTTGGGGTTGCATTTGGTTTTCTGGAGTGCTAGCTGGATGGATCCCTACTGGAATTAGTGCCTTTTGGGTTGGGTACTGTCTAGACATAGAAATAGCTCAGTTTTAAAAACTCCTAAAATTACATTATCACAGATAGAGCTGAAAAATATTTCACAGCCATTGCCAAGAACAGAAATCAAGTCACTTTGTTATTCATGTCACAGTCTGGATCATGTTACTATGCAATGGCCTTAATCAATAAAATCCGGATTTAAACAAAGCATATTGGTGAGAGGAATGAAAGGAAAAAGGGGGACTAGCCAAAATTAGGGCCAAAAGTCAATATGATGTTTTTATTCTGAAATGGTAAAGTACCCATTGATGCTAGACTTTTTAAAATATCCTATGGCTTCCAAATATTTCTTGCCGAAGAAGTTTTATTTTACTCTAAAAGCATGAACTGGAGACTGCTCTGTGCAGAAAAAGATAAGCCAAGTTATGAAAGCATCTCTAAGTTATATCCACCTGGATCTAGGCATGCTTGCATGCATTCACAATATCAAGTCCCTAGATCTGTCCTATTTTATCCCAGTCCTATTTTACAGGAACTGTACTCATATGAAAATAACTTCTAAGGGTTGATGAATTCTATGCAGATCATATGGAAATATACCATACTTGGTAGGTGACTTGGGCAAAGATTTCTGTTCCAGAAGAACTTGGCGTGAGAGTTACAAGTAAACTTTAAAACTAAGGGACTCTAGCCTGAAAAATCTATTAAATTCTTTAACTGTAAAAACCAAAAAAAAACACAACAAAAAAACCCCAAAACCCTCAACAACAAAAAACCCCACAGACAAACAAAGAAACAAAACCCAAACACATTCTCATAGGTTAAGATAATGGATCAATGACAGCAAGAATAATTTCTGGCAGATTTTTTTTAGGACAGAGATGCATTTGAAAGAGAACAACAAAAACAAACACTTCCTCATGTAGTTAGAGCTATTATCTCCACTTAATAATATACTTCACTGAGCTTCTAAATTGTTAGAACATTTGAAAATTTGCATGCCAGAAAATCTGATGCCATGAAGGAAACTCCTGCTGTCCTATTTCCGGCTGAGACCAGAGGCCGAATGCAAGAGTTCACATGGGAAAGTTTTCATTTGTTTTTCTTTCCATTAGATTTCAGAGAACTCCAACTTGTACTTTGCCAAATATCTGAAACAAATCCAAACTGAGGACAGTTTGTGGTTTGCCCATCACACATAGAAACCAATATGAGTTTATGTAAGGTCAGCATTTGCTAAAGTGTAGTGACAGTGAAAGAGCCTTGCAGCTTTATTTAGATTTTTGAAACACATCTGACTGCTTCAGATGCAAAGAAAAGATTTAAAACAGGAAGCAAGACTGATGCATGCAAATATGATTGACTTAGCAGGCACAAAGCCTGAAACAATAGCTGTGCTACATTAATTTCCACTTCATCTCAGTGATGTTTACCCAGGCACCAATAATGATACTTTAAATATCAGCATTATTAAATATTTTGTTACACATCAAAACACATTATGGAAATCTACAATAGCAAGGGATGCAAGAAAGGGATGTTCTCAAATCTATAAGGCTTTTGGCAGAGACACAGAAACATCACCAACAGAAGAGGAGAGAGGAGTTCCAGCAGTGGTTCACAGGTAAGAAAGGTTCTCCACAGACTCCATGGTTTTCAGGGCTGACCTGGGCAATTGTTTGAGTATTCAGGTGATTCCTCCTGCCAGCAGTTTGGATTACCAGAATGGATTTGGATTATCACGGCCCTGCTGTGGACTATATAGTACAGCTCCGGCACAAGAACTCTACTTGAGAGTTTAAGATTCAGCACAACCCAAACCTTCCTATCTAACTCTTGAAAGAGAAAATTATTGAGAGCTTAACAGAAAAAGAGGAAGTCAGTGATGAATTGTCCTGCTGCAAACACTAGAAACAATTTTGTAGACATTTCCATAAATTTCCCAAATTTCTGTAAATTTAAAATGTCAATATGATATAAAAAGCAAAAATAATTTTAATCACTTAACATAAAAATAAACCTGTCAGGACAATTTTTCACCTAATAATTAGTCACTACAGTTCTTCAATGCATCCCCTCTGGGTAAAAATTTCTAGATTAAAATACCTTTAAAGGTTAAGAGGGCACATGTTCTCAGGGCTACAGTATGAAATGTAGTAATGTAGCACACAGCATAATGAATTAAAAAATCAGCTGGACAGCTATCAAGTAACTGAGATCGCAGAAGTATTCTACAGAAGAGCTTCATTCTGCCAGATGACTCCATGTGCTTTTACTACAGGTTATAAGCAGATCAAAAGACTTCATGTTTTTCTTAAACTGCCTACATACTTCAATACAGTAGGACAAAACCTGCCCTCAGTTATACCACTGGAAAATCACTCATTTCATGGGCTTTGATGTATTGGCAGTTCCACTGACATAGCTGAGGGCAGCACTTGGCCAAATACATCTTCATTCAGAAGCAGCAACTATTACCTATAATAGCTTTCCCCAAAGGATAGCTGGGAACATGTGCAGATACTATATAGTGACAGTGACACAATCTTTTTCCCAAGCTATTCCTTAAGAAAAGTGATTTGGAAAAAAAAAAAAATAGTCCAAATTAAATTGTCTTTTCAACTTTAACTTTTCCATTTGAACAGACATTAGGGAAAGAGTAAATTGAGAAATTTTGGTGCGGGTTAAAATTGGATTTTTTTCCCCTTCACTCAGGCTCTCTGACTCTTCCCATTCATAGTTTTCCTGTAAAGCACTTGAGCTCTAGTGCTACCTAACAAGCTAAATGTTAGTGTTTTATTAATACTCATATCATAACCCAGTTACAGTATATTTAAAACAGTTTCTGAAACCCAAAGCATAGAATAATGGTAATCAAGAAACAAGTTTATGAACTACTGTTAACTCCCAGTCTGAAGATGTATTACAGTACTGCACCATTAAAATGCCTGCTGTCATCCTGAAACTCATCATCAAAGTAGGTCAGGCATGTCTAGTTCTGAGATGAACATATTTCAGAATGTAAATTTCCCTCAGTTAATATAGTTAAGCAACTTGTGGGCTGGGCAAAAATAAAAGCTTATATACAACAGTGATATTTTGTTCCATCAAAGAGAAAAATATGCAGGGAGAAAGGCTGGGGGGGGGGGGGAGTCATAAAAGCAGGGAGAAAATTTTGACATCCATCAAAATAATTTGAATTTAGTCTGGGATTTTCAAAAGAACCTGATCTTCTTAAGTACTCACATCCTATTTAGGCAGTTTTGAAATCCTTCCTTCATGCACAGAGAAGCTGACAGATTGACAATGTAATGACTTGAATCCTTTATTCACCAAACAAGAACACCACAGGCAAGGGATGAGGCCAAGACTTTTTACTGCTTCTTTTCTGTGCCTCAACCCTCACCTGGGGAGAGCCACTCAATGGTAGAAAGGAATTTTATCTTCCAAACCAGTATAAGCTTCAGCCTTTTTGGTATCAAGAAAGATAGAGAACATACACAATTGTTTACAGTTTCTAAAAATAATGGTTTGTAGTGATCCTGACCAGAAGACCATTGTACATGGAAGAGTTAGTGATCCATACAACGGTTAACCTGAGTAGGACCAGACCTGTGCTGTGCAGTGTTGTGCTGCACTACACATCCAGTTTAGCCTTCAGGCCGGTGTTGTGCTGCACAAATTCCTTGCCCGCAGGATAACCTCAGCCTGCTTATTGAAGAGGAGCATCCTGGAGGCAACCCCCTTGGTTCCAGCAATTACACCTCCTGCATCACCTTGCCTTTATCTAAAAGTGCAGCAAGAAGTTCTCATGCGAACATCCTCTCTGATTGACAGTAGAAATGATGAATAGAGCTGTTTTCTTGTAAGAAAATCCAATAATAGCTTGAATGACCAAAATGGGGTAACCCTTTCTACATATGGGACCTGCACGATGTACTGCAGGCTGGTTGGAGGTACATTTGGTGCTGCACAACTCAGGGTTCTCAGCACCTGAAGGGACATAAGATTATCTACACTATTCTCTCTTTATTATTTTGTTAGCTCTAACAAATAGTATTTTAAATGATACAGACTCTATAGAGTCTGATTTCCTTTCTTACTTGGCATCATAACTGACTAGCACCTCCTGGTGCAAAACACTGCTCTTTTGAGGTTTAAGATTTGACGACACTTTTCAGCATCGCCTCTAGGAATTTTATGGACAACAATTTCAGGTGAGAGTCCTTTTTTTCTCACTCAACATATCTTGCTGTAGAACAAGTATGAAATTACTGTATGGGGGAAAAAAATGAAGCTCAAATTAAGGGATGCATCAGAAACTTTAGCTCTGACTCTTCTATGACGCCACATCATCAAGCTCTTCTGTTAGATACATGGTTCTTCCAAGGCAACAAAGCAGTTTTGTCTGTGTCTTTCTTGGTGGTGTAAGAAATACAGAAGAGAGCTTGATGATGGAGAGAGAGTGGAAGAAATAGATAAGAAACCTGCAACACAGAAATTGGCTATGGGTGAATTTCTGCCTTGAGATTTTCCAGTGGAATCTGTATCCAAATAGACAAAAATTCTACGTTATCATCTGAGGCAGAATCAAGAGTATTGCAAGTGGGTTTAAGGCACTAGTTTAAAATAAGTGCTTTGGGAGAATACAAGGACAGCTCAATCACCCCTCATTATAGAAAGTCCAAAGAAACTTCTGTGTTTTCTTTCAAGAATATGGTACAGAGACAAAGGTTTATAGTATAACACCTGAAAGAGCAATGTGCTATGTATCAACACGTCCAATAGAATCCAAAAAAGAGAGATAAGAGATCTCTGCTGAGAAAAATGAAAAACAAACAAACATAAAAAGAAACCTGCCAAGGTCTTCAGGGACTATACTAATATTATTCATCTAAGGAGTAATGACTCTTCCTGCCCCAAAGTAGGACTATTCACATACAAAATACTAGGAAAAGGAAATATTAAAAAGATACCTAAGGGGAGCACTGCAACACAAAGCTGTAACTAAGGATGAGACCAGGTCAACCAAAACATCTTGCCCTGAGGCACAGACTTAATGGCTAAGTATCTCTCTGTATTATTTTCCCCAATAGTTTGGTTTGGCCAGTGAAATTGTCAGATACATGCATTTAAAAAAAAGAACTGAAGTATTCTGCCACTTCCAAGATTTTCTCTATATTTTACATCTTTATTTTTAGCCAACAACTACTGTGTTCTGCAACACAGAATTCTGACAGGGATAGTCTCAGCATAAAAAAGAGAAATGCAACATATATTTTTAAACAGAGGTGAAGCAAAAATAAGATGAAAAACAGAAGCAAGTACAAATTAATTCTGCAGATCACCATTTTTTGAGCAGCTTCAAGAAAGGGAAATAGAACACTACTGCAGGGACTAAGCTGCATGGTTAGTCCCAGATCCTGAGGGATGGAAAACTCACAGTTTATGCTTAACAATGAGGTTAAAATAGACCAAACATGAGAGAGTATCCAACTCAAAATGAAACTGATGGGAAAAGGTCAGTTTCACTGACTCCATGACCAAGACAGACAAGAAAAAATGTGACAAAGAATCCAAATTGCTACCTGAAATGTTTCTCAAAGTCAGAGCACATAGAAAACAGGCTCTGGACCACAGGTAAGGTAAAAGAAGAAAGAGTATTTGGGAAAAGACATAAGAACGACAGTATATAATATCACTTTGTAGTGTTCAAAAACATCAGTCAAGTGTGAAAAATGTGGAAAGAGAATAACTATAGAGGGAGGAATTCTTTATGGGAAATGATGGGCAGTATTACCTCGGAGACAGCTATCAGTCTGAAGGAAAGCAAATGGACTATTATATTTAATTGAATCTGGCAACAGGAATTCAAGGCCACATGTTGCCAGAAGTGGTGGTAGTTAAACTGAAGGAGAAGTCAGACTGAATTAAGGTGAAAGAACTTGCACTGACTATGTTGTCTTCAACATGAACTGAGCATATGGGCATGTGAAAGATGGAAACAGACACCTGTTAAAATTTCACCTGGGAAAAGTGCCTGTCTGAAGGGTATTCAGCATGATCACGAGCTCTCCCTCATTGGAACTGAGTGAAAATGGTGTAATTAAGAAAGTGTAGAAAAATATCTTATGGGGAAAGGGAGTACCTAGTTGAGTGGATAATGTCCAGAATGAATATAGCTACCCTATTAGTCATACCTCAGTCATGGGTATGTCATGGGTATGTCATGGGACATACAATGTCTCACTTGTCCTAGGAATATGACTGGACAAGCTCAAAGCAAGAAATGAAAACTAGCAGAAGGTAAACACAATACGGAAAAGAAAAAAAAAGAAAAGGAATCTCTCTACTGACCTAAAGAAATCCAATCGTTGTGTAAGAAGTGAACATTTTCCACTACCTATGTCATGGTTTCACCCCAGCCGGCAACTAAGCACCACACAGCTACTTGCTCGCTACCCTCTGGTGGGATGGGGGAGAGAATCGGAAGAGTAAAAATGAGAAAACTCATGGGTTGAGATAAAGACAGTTTAATAAGCAAAGGAAAAGCCACACACGAAAGCAAAGCAAAACAAGGAATTCCCATCGGCAGGCAGGTGTTCAGCTATCTCCAGGAAAGCAGGGCTCCATCATGTGTAACAGATACTTGGGAAGACAAACGCCACCACTCTGAACGTTCCCCCCTCCCTTCTTCTTTCCCCAGCTTTATATGCTGAGCATGACATCTTATGGCGTGGAATATCCCTTTGGTCAGTTGGGGTCAGCTCTCCCGGCTGTGTCCCCTCCCAGCTTCTTGTGCACCCCCAGCCTGCTCGCTGGTGGGGTGGTGTGAGAAGCAGAAAAGGCCTTGACTCTGTGTCAGCACTGCTCAGCAATAACAAAAACATCCCTGTATTATCAGCACTGTTTTCAGCACAAATCCAAAACATAGCCCCATACTAGTTAGTATGAAGAAAATTAACTCTATCCCAGCCAAAACCAGCACAACCTACAAGAGGAAAAATTCCAAAAGAATTGATTCATGCCAAATGTTTTCCTATAGCCTTATATCTGCAGTAGTCTGGTAGGTGTCTTTAAAAATACATAGCACACATATACATGGCGCATATTCAACACCCCCTTTCCAATAAGCTGTTTTCTCAGACTGCCATTTGGTTTGTGTCCAGCAATCAGGCTGTTTTAGTAGAAAATACACACATTTTTGAAGCTCTGGAGTGTATGAACATCTGTTTAGGTGACATTTTGACATGAAGCGGGTGTAAAGGGGAAAAAGTACATGACCAGAGGCTTCAAACAGTTTTAGAAAGAACTCAAACTATCTGGTTACAGCTAGCTTAAACAAAAATCTAAATTTCATTCTATGCAAATGACAGTTCTAAGAGCAATTATTACAGCAAGAGGCTGGGTAAACAACAAACACGATTAAGGCTATCACAAATATCACTTGCTCAAAAGACAGTAAGAGGAACAAAGATTTCCCAAGTATTGTGGATCATGTATGGAAAACTACATTTCATCTAACTAAGGATATCAACCTACAGAAAGAGCTACTGCTATGCCACAATGACATGAAATAAAAATTTGAAATGAGCTTTTTGAGAAATTTAGGTAATTAAATAAGAAAGTTCCAGTTTTGAAGGACACAGAGTAATCTGCAAATCAGCTTGTCCCCAGTTGCTTCTAAAATCACTGACATAGTTCTCCTACTGCAATATGATCAAAGCAGGTCACATACATTACCAAACCTGAACATCAGTGTTCTCAAATAAACAAGAGAGGATGCTACTCATTTTTAGTCTGTGCATGTAAGAAATTAAATAATTCATGGGAAGAACTGATAGACACATAAATACTAGTTGCCCTTACCCACATGCAGTGAAATGATAAAATAAGGTTCTTAAAATAAGAACCTACTAAAAAAGTTGCACTCTGGTCTGTATTTAGGACTGTTAAATTACAGAAAGGTGCCATGAAGGCATGGGATGTTACCTGCTGACATTCTGCTCAGCATAAAACCAGAAACAAGAACAGTAGATATGTTTATCAATAACATTTTTATATATTTGAAATTCTGCATTGCAGAAATGTGGATCATCAAATGTTCAAATCATTACATTTACTTGGAAAGAAAGTAGGTAGCACCCTACCTTAGGAGCAAAAAGTCAGAAAAAGAGCTTTGTTTTGCCAGGGTTCTCACTACACAGCAATGTCTGTTTCTAAGTCTAAAGAAATATTGGCTCCAAAAGACCATTGAGTACATAACTGATACAACAAAACACCACCCATTGTTTGCTCCCATGGTTTAATGACATTTCCAATCCTGAACACTAGCTGTTAACAACAGGGCATTAAGCTTATATCTAAAGTCTGACATTTTCTTTAATAAATGAAGAAAGTCCTTTCTGATTGGCAGTCAGGAAAAACCTGTAAGACTGCCAGCAAAACTTCCTTTGCAGTTTTACTCCCCCACTTAATTAAGGTCCTGTGCACCTAAAAGTCACATCCTTCTTTTCAACTCCATCTTTCTTTCCTTGCCAGATGCATTGTCAGCAGAAGTCAAATATAGATGTTATGTTCTAAAATTGCACAGCTCATCCCTTGTAATTAATTCTTGACACCTCTTTCTGGATTCAGATTTTTTTTCTGATTCTGAAAGTATTTACCAAAAAAAAATAATAATAGAAGCACAATTTCAAAGAAATTGCTTCATCTTAAGACTTTTTTCCAACATATCTTCTAAACTGAGTGGATCATACGAACCTCCCCACCACATTGAATCCCTTCTCCCTTTGTTCCTAATGGACCTTTGAAACAGAAAACCCTTTATTTAATATCTGGATTACTCCTAACATCTTTGAGCCAACATTAATACCTGTGTTTCAAACAAAATCCCTTTCTTCCTCTTCTTCACCTATTCCCAGCCACAGTCCCTCACAGCCACAGTCCATTTCTGGTCTCAGTTCAAAGAATTGTTTCATAGAAAGTTCCCACCTCTCCCACTTCTTCCAAGATCCCTGCTGCTTTTTCACATCCATGTCAAGTGATTGCTTCAGGGCCAGTCCAGTCTGCTCAGTCTGGATAGCAGCAGCCTCTCTCTTACACGACTAAAATGATCACATGGAGAGGAGAGAAAGAGGAGGAAAAACTCAATGCAAGCCTGACACATAGGGTTGTCTACATATTTTTCGTGACCTGTGGGTCTTTGCCAGCCTGAATTCTCGGAAATCAATCCCTGAGCCCTTCAGTGAGAACAGGTCTGTATTTGGAATAAGTAAAACCACTTGCTCCAGTGCAAAAAGCAATATCTAACATTTGACAAGTTAGACCTTCTCGCTCTTGAAGACAAAATTCTCTTTTCAAGTGCCTAGTCTGGAGTTCTAAAAATTATGAGCCAAAAATCAGATACATCCAGACAGATGTGCATACCAAATGGAATCTAAATTGATATAAAGTATATATAACATTTGAGTATGCTGTCTAACTTAAACCAAGAAAGTTCTTACAGACTCATATCTATTGAATATATCTGAAATTACATCCTTTAGCCACCCTGCATTGACATACTGTATGTCTGTGAGCATTTACAATTCATGTTGAAGATTTACACAGAAGTAGCATGGATTCCCAGAAGCCCTCCCTACTTTATAAATACAATACAATTTGTGTTAAAAATCAAGTTCAGATTTGTTGTTGCCTCTAAAATACATTACAAATAAGCAGTGAAGACCTTACCTTTTTGTGTTTCATAGCAAGGGTGTCAGTGGGAAATTCCAGGCATAAGAAATCTGGTCATGGTCCAGCCTATGTCAGAAACTGAGCAACACTGAATTCCAGGATAGGAGATACTAATTTGGAATCAGGATCCACACACATTCTTCCTTAAAGCAGATTAAGCTAAAGAATCTTCTAAACATCTCATTAATATGGCCTTATATGCTTTTATTTTACATAACACATTTTTGTACTTGTTTTAGATTCCATAGTTGTTTTCTTCTTACACAGATACATCATTGCCTTGTTTCTGAGGCTAACTCTTAAAACACAGTCCAACACAAAAGATAAAGGAACATATATAGCTTCCCTTAACTAAGCCGCAAAGACTGTTTCTGGGGCCTTTCCCTCCCAATGGAATACTCTGATCCAAATAGACAAACAGCAGTTTTCCAGACAGAGGAAACCGGATCATCCAGCATCTTCTTAAACCACTGAAGGAAAGAGATTATGGGTAGGAACAGCCTGGGAGACAGCCACAAGGCTGAAGGAGGCTCACAGATGTTTCTAGTAGCAGTCAGGGAGATTCCAGGGTGAGAGGAAAACAGAGAGTTTCAATTAATATAGCTTAAATTCAGAATGGATCATTATGAACATAGCATCACCTTGTCTACAATGCAGATTGCAGAAACTTCTGCAATAAACTTGACTCTGAACTTGCAACATCTGTCTGAACTGCAGCATGTCTTAACTACCCTCACTCACTCACTCACCACCTCACCCCCCCACCCCCCCGCCCCACAGACACACACACACAAAACCCTCCACAGTTGTCCTCTGTTATCTCCTTGACTTGGCAGCATAAACTGCATAGTTATCCAAAACAAAAAGGTTTCTGTGGAAGTTAGGCAGTTAAACACCTTTAAAAGCATTTCCTGACTTCTTTTCTCCTCCCTGACTTTCATCTAATTAATTGCTAGAGCTAGTTTTCTACTTAAGTTCAGAGGAACTAAACAGATATAAGCAATCAGAAGAAGATTAATAGCCATTAGCAGTTGTCTGTGTGACTCTTCCAGAGCTACTATAAACATTTATGTCTGTTTTTTTAATGATCACTCACTGCTAAGGCTTGGGGTGTGAAAAAAGGATCAATTTTTGTATTACACTTAAATACTCAGCATTCAGAAATAATTATTTCTAGTTTCTCTAGCAAAAAAAGTAACGGAGAAGATACTGTGTTTGATATGGAAGATGTTTAAACCTGCCCAACATACTGCGGGGCAAGGGGAACAATGTATTAAAAAAAAAAAAGACAGCAAGAGGGAGTGAGAGAGGGAGGAGAAGACAACTTTCCATTTTAACATTTTAGAAGTGTACATGCTCTTTGGCATGCAAATAACTTCTCTGAGCTGATTAGGTGAGTCACTGTTTTTTTTCCCTAGAATGAGTTCTTTGTAGCAAAGACAAAACACTTCACCCTTAACAAAAATGACCCAGAATATCCACTAATATTTAATGTACTTATTGGCATAGATCTCAAGTAAGCACCCTGCTAGAAACCACTGGATATATCTAAACCATTAGATATAATGTAGGAAAATAAGTATTTTGAGCAGTTTCTGCCAATATATTTCTTACACAACTTAATGTGCAAACATCGCTGGCCCATTACTGTTAAGAAATGAGGAATTTTAAGGACTATTAAACACTCTGCAAATAGATCAGCTGAAAGTTATTCAGCACAGGTGTTCTTATAATTAGGTAACATTGGAAAAATGTAATGTTCAATGGTCCTTGTACTTTGCCCTTCTTCCTGTGTAGGAATGAATATTACCATTCATAATTAACCCAAATCTCTGTTCCAATAGAAATAAACATTGAGTGTAAAACAGTAACGCTTTATTTTTATAGCATTTTAAACTAATGTTACTTATAATTAATTGTATATTATTTCATGCATACTTACAATTACTACCTTTTACTGGAAACAAAAGTGCTAAGATACTGTTAAGAGCCTGCTGGGGTTTTTTCCCATTTCATCTGACCAGAATGGAACCATGAAGCCCAGGAAATGTTACTGTTTCATATTTGCTAGTATAACCTTTTTATTCCAAAGGACACAGGTTAGTCCCTGGGATATTAAAAAGGTTGTTAGAGATCTTTTTTAAAAAAAAAAAATTAATCACACAGTGATTCCATGCAGAGAAACCTGGAATTTGTGTTTTTAATGATCCTTGACAGTAGTCATGAGGTCTAACAAAAATTCTGGACCTGCAATGTTGGTGAATATTCGATAAATATTCAGTGAACCTGCTTCCAGCCAGCAAAAGTTTCAGCGGATTTACAAACATATCTCTGTTTGTTTAAGTATACTTATTCATTACAGTTATTTACTTATTAAAGAGCTATCTAGGCAGGTGCCATTCACTGAGATGAAATGGTTTCTCTCTCGTGCATGTTGTCATTCTGGTGATAGGATCACTAGTAGTTTTATTTAATCAAGGGAGTAGCTACGTCTTGGAAATTGTTACGAGACTGTGAGATTAAATTATTTAGCCCTGCAAAGGTACAGCTATCCTGCAAAAATATACATTTAGAAGATAACATATGCAAATTAATTCCACATGAAAGACTAAAAAGGCTTTCATTCTTTGTTTTGTAATTCAGTAGGAGAGGTTGAGGGGGGGCACTTGTGGGGGCTGTGAATACCTATTACACAGCTTTGATAGCTGTTAAAGGAGGAAATTACCTGTGGCTAATACATATGTTAGTAAGTAAAAACATTTTTCTCAGCATGTGTCTGATATTCTACAATTCAAAACTACATTTAAAGATATTGGGAGTGGTCAAACAAAACAAGAAAAAGTGAAAATAAACTAAGAGAAGCCCAAACAGTAATTATACACTTGTACACTCCTGTGTTTAAAGATCCAATAAAAAGTCTGGGGATCTTACTTGAGTTACAGACCGAAGGTATTGGATTGTCTCTTCACTCCAACACCTGTTAATGTAATCTCACGGAGCATTAGCATAAGATTCCCCTGTATCCCATACAGTGAGGGTATGACAATGCAGCCTTGGAGGCATATGGGAAAAATATGAGTGTGTATGTATGTTCATGTGGAATATAGCATATTCATATATACTGCAGTACATTTAATCACGTATATTCTATTGGGAACACAAATGGTGTAATGAAAAATTTTTTTGAGAGACGTGATATTGTTGTGGTTTAACCTCAGCCGGCAACTGAGCACCACACAGCCACTCTCCCCTCCTCACCGGGTGGGATGGGGGAGAGAATCAGAAGAGTAAACGTGAGAAAACTCATGGGTTGAGATAAGAACAGGATAATAATTGAAATAAAATAATAATAATAACACCAATAATAATAAAAGAATATACAAAGCAAGTGATGCACAATGCAATTGCTCACCACCCGCTGACCGATGCCCAGCCAGTCCCCGAGCAGCGGCCCCCCCGGCCAGCTTTCCCCGGTTTATGTACTGAGCATGACGTCCCATGGTATGGAATATCCTTTCGGCCAGTTTGGGTCAGCTGTCCTGGCTGTGCCCCCTCCCAGCTTCTTGTGCACCTCCAGCCTTCTCAGTCGGTAGAGCATGGGAAGCTGAAAAGTCCTTGACTAGTGTAAGCACTACTTAGCAACAACTAAAACATCGGTGTGTTACCAATGTTATTCTCATTCTAAATCCAAAACACAGCACCGTACCAGCTGCTAGGAAGAAAATTAACTCTATCTGTCTATATCTATATCTATCTATATCTGTCCAAAACCAGAACAAATATACAAGGAAATCTTCAATTAATGCTTCAAGATATGCTTCAAGATATGCTCCTTGATACTTCCCCCCAAAGTCCTATGCTGGAAGACATATGATGAATTGTCCATCCAGCTATCCAAGGCCATACGAAAGGAGGTCCTATAGTCCCTCTTGCCTTTGACCCTGTCAGTCTATATTACCAGGGGA
Source organism: Aptenodytes patagonicus (assembly GCF_965638725.1). Classification (NCBI taxonomy): domain Eukaryota; kingdom Metazoa; phylum Chordata; class Aves; order Sphenisciformes; family Spheniscidae; genus Aptenodytes; species Aptenodytes patagonicus. The sequence goes on along the minus strand of NC_134952.1, from coordinate 35,249,942 downwards.
TCTTTGAGGATATGTCTATCCCGATCAAGACATGTGAGAGAATAAAAATAAGAGGAATAAGAACTTTGTGTTGGAAATGTATACATTATTTTCCCCACATCTATTACTTAAACATTAAAGTTTTCTGAGTGGTTGTTTTTTTTTTTAATATAGAAAAAAGCAAAGGAAATGGCAGGATGTCTCACACCAATGTGAGAACACTTAAAAACTTTGTTTAGTGAAAATGAAACTGGTTCACACACATCTTTGATTTTGGTTGTGCTTTCATGAAGTGCAACAGATTTCAAGAAGTAAGTTTGCCTACAGTTATAGTATAAATAATAAACAATCATCCAGAAACCAGTGAAGCTTCTTCTGTGTGAAGACAGGATGTGAAAGATGATGCAGATGTATAATTTGCAAATAGATGACTATCCACACTTGTGAAATTCATGAAATTCTTATTAGAATTCTGAAAACAGTATGGACACAAAGTATATATCAAGGGGAGAAAATCATAAAAGACAATATTCTGTTCAGTTAAACACCAAGAGATAAATCATCTCACTGAAGGATAAACATGATTACAGAACCTACAGGCCGTGGGTTTTGTAAACTTTATGGACTAAGACCATTTGGCTTCCTGCAATATACCTGTGAAATTTAACTAAGCAATTAGATTTCAAGACCAAAATAATTTGTAAGAAACTGAAGACTCGCATTATTTATTATATCCGAGTACTTCACTTCATAAAAGTCTCAGAGAGGTTCACAAGGAGGTACATTTTTTTTAATACAGATTCTATTGTTACAGAGTGAAACAATTGATACTTTTCAACCACAGACATATTACTGAGAACTCAAAACTTTAGGATGGAGGGGAGAAAAGGGAAACCCATGGTAAATTTTTGAAAACAAGAGGAAGTTCTATTAGATCTTTAAAAAAAAAAGTAAATACTTTTATATAGTTTTAAAGTATAATTAATGATGATTCAGACACCCTCAAATTATATTACCTTTGCATAGATTAATATACTAATCAGCCATGCCATATTGCATCAAATAACATTTTTTTAAAGAAAGTATCCAGTTTGCTTAAACAGCAGTCTCTTTCCCTTTCTGTGCAAAAGGTATAGCAATAAAATCATACCTGTGTGGTGGTAGACAGAAATTTAATGGAATTAGGAGTTTTGCCATGTAGGCAGTAAATCAGAGCTGTTCACAGGATAAGAACATTTATTTTCCATCCTGATTACATCAGCTGGCTTGCAAGTTGGTGGAGGGGGGCAACTATTTCTCTGTCTTGTTTTCTCTATATGTGAACTTACTTCACGCCATAAGCAGTGCTTGTTACCTCATGGGATTTTCTGAATAGTGGAGTTCATATAGCTTAAAGGTCTCTGGTTCTTGATAATCACCTACTCTTAGGTTTAGGAAGGAATTCTCTTTCCTGCCCCCTACAAAATCCTTGATTTGCTTGCTTGACTTCATATTATAACTTTAAACTCTAGTCTTTATGCCTTACTAAGTTCTAAGTGCCTATTTCAACTTGTCTTTTGTTGTCCAACTTGGGGTCCATAGGCTTGACAGATTGAAGCAGTTCAAGCAAAAGTAAGGTAGAACTGTATCCATTAAGATGAAAAAAGAGAAGCAGGTTTTAAGCTTTCGGAAACTGAGACATGCATCATGTACACTCTAAATCATGAGTGGGAAATGAGACAAAGGCACATAGATTAGTGCTGCAGAGATGGATCCTCAGATCCTGTCTTTACTCCTCGTCTGTTCAACAAATGTATAGGCCCACAAACTATCTTAGCCACTCATCACAAGCCAAAAACATTTCCGTAATCCTATAACAATACTAGACCTATAGTTGTGGCTTTGTTATTGGGATGATGATGCGCCACGAGAGAGCTGAAGAGCATAACAAAAGTTGAGCTTGTTTAGTGAATTCTCCAAATGATCCTAGAAAGTGTAGCATGCTCCCTGTGTCATAAGATTGACAAAATGATAAATAAATTCCTGTAAGAGTTTCTCCCAAAGTCATCAGAAGAAAAATTCCTTCCTGAACCAATGCAGTAATCTGTTTAGTGGTAAGGCTACAGCATGGCATGCCAAAAAAGAAAAATTAACAAAAGGAGCACAAGCATATCTCTGCAGAGATTAGTCCTTTGATGTGCAGAGTTAATATCACCTTGGCTCCACCTTGGTTTGGGTGTGGGCTCAGCCCACCACAGTTCCATGTCCAATTAAGCTAGAAGTTACAGGTAAAGTAGAAAATTTTATTAAATCTATCCTTGTGTTTCTGTTCCATTCTTCCAAGTGTTCAGACTCAAATGCACACAGTGGAAAACTGAGGCATGGTCTTTACTGCCTTCCTAAAGTAAATGCAGAAAAATAAATAATAAGTAGCATGAGGCCAGACCAGGCATATCAGAGCAGGTCTGATAATTCTTGCCAACTCCAGTAAACACATTGTTAGAAGCTTTCTGACAGATCTGTGCAAAAGTACCATGTTTTATGCCATGCTTTTCCTTCATGACACTTCACACATTAATATGACAGTTCTCAGTTTCACATCCTTAGCAGAACATGAGCTAATCTCCTTTCTGTTATTCTGGAGAAACTCCATCAGACACTTCTGACTCTATTACTGAAAGTTCTACACTGGATAACCCTTTCAACTTTGTTTCAGTTGGAAATGAGAAGGAGGGCACCTGTTACACAGACTGAATATTGGCTACAGAAAAAATCATAGAGAGGTGCAGTGCATCTATTTAGAGCCAAGTGCTGGTATGCAAAGACTTTGAGGTCTTCTCATTGCACAGCTGCTGAGGATCAAGCTCCAGCTGTTAATTTTTATGTGACAAAGAGTGGCATTAGGAATAATTTCAATTTATGTCCTTATTAATGAACAGAAAGAGAGGATAATACCTTATTAACTACATGCCCCGAGTGATGAGAATCTGAATGCTGTCTACAGAGTGGTTAAAAAAACATAAAGTAACACGAGTAACATATATGTTCCTAAAATCTGCAGATAATCAGAGTGAATTCTGACAATATTACCTATTGACTCTGCTTATTAGAGAAGGAAAAAGAAGCAACCAGCAGCAGATGAGCATAACTGAATGAAGTGTAAACAAGAAAAAGTCACTCTTCAAGTAAACTGCAAGATATATCGTTTCTCTGCATGAAAGATTACATGCTTGTAATACCATTACTTTGGAGACATTGTACCAATAGACCTCTCATGCCTTGATTTAGCTTCTTCGTTACTGGAACATAAGTAGCTTTGAAAACATTTTACTTGGTCTGCTAGTAAGACAGAGTCAGTCTTGTTCCCTCAGTTACAATGTCCATACTACACCACCGCAGAACATCTGAGGGAGAGCTGGACTGGCTAGTGTAGTGGGCAGTGCCACACTGAAAAATAGACTGCCAGCTTGACTGAATGTTTTGTTTTTTCTTTCCCAGTAGCCTGCAAATGACAAGGAGTAAGCACTGTTCCTTCTAACAGTGGGTAGCTGTATTTATCTAACTTCTCCCTCTTTCATCTTGCTTTGCAACATCTGAGTTCACATTTGTCATTCCCATTATCTACTGTGCTGTAAGATGCTGTAGGTATATTTTTTCCCCTTGAAATCTGTTTCTTGATTGGCTTGAAGGAATCATTTTCATTTTGAAGACACAACTAGCCTAGATTCTTATTTGAGGTTTAATTTGTTTCATATTTTTCTTTATTTTCCTCTTCCCCTCCTCTGCTTCCTTTCAGTCTAAAGAAGTGCTCTGAATAGGTCATTACATACTACTTGGAATACATTAGATTCAGGATTTGGGTTTTTTAGGCTGAACCTGATTAAATTTAATGAAGGCTTGATCTGAGCATCCTCCAGTATTTTACCATCCAGACTAATTCTGGAGCGAAGGTGAAAACCTAGACAAAGAGAAGTCAATGCCAAAAGTTATTCCACATTGGAAAGTTATTCCAAAAAGCTCTTGTTCTTGGATTAGTTGCCTTGTACAAGGTGAGAGGAACTTTAGGAACATTTTGAGACTGTTGATCCCTGATGGCAGTGGTGTTGGGGTAGAGGTTTTCCCTTCAACAACGGTGCATTTAATGCCTTAGCTAATACATATATTGCATAGTATTGTAAAATAACTGTGTGATAACCTTTGCTAGCAACTCTACTGAAACCTGAGAGCACCAGATCTCCCAGTCTGCTGAAATGAACAAAGCTTTTAGGCATTTTCCCTTTGACCTTGCCTCTCCAAACAGAATTTTCCTTAGTAGGAAATCTAAGCCCTGAGGTTTTGTTAGTCTGCTACTTCAATTTTATGATCCCTTAGCAATTCTCAGTAAAAAAGTGTGATAGAAGGAGAGGGGAGGGTATGCCAAAGTAGGTAGAGACTATTCTGGTAATATCTGAGGGGAGTAAATGTACTTTCTTGTAGGTTTACCATAACTACCAGATAGTGTGCAAAATAATGTGTCCTTTCTGTGTCTACTGATTTCAGCCAGCCTGTTTTCACAGATTTTCAGCCTTCACTCATGTACTTAAAACTTTTGGGCATATAAATCAATAATTAGGAGTGATCACATAATGGATTTGTTTTTTCTTCCCTGCTGCTGCTTTACTGTAAAACTACTCAGGTGCAAGAACCAACAATAATCAGCAAAACTGTGGGTGAATGGTTCGCTATGGAGGTACAGTCTTTAAAAAAGAAGAGTCTAAGAAGCACCTTACATTGATGCATCGCTGAAATTGCCAGACATCCCAGAGGAAAGAACATGCATCTTTTACATTACAGTTTTAAAGCAAAATATACTCAAAAATTTTTAACTATTTAATCTCATTTCCAATGGTAGCATAATAACAATGCAATAAAATGTGTTTAGTTTACACAGCACACTGCCTTTTTATGAATACAGTAGTTATAAAATTGGTCTAAATAAATCCTCATAATTGTAATGGTATGTGTGTTTATGGAAGTTTAATTTTTCTTAATTGACCAAAAACTGATCATTTGAAAATAAAAAAACATAAAGAACTGTCCTAGAACTAGTCCTAATACTTTTAGTGAACCTCAGAACCAGATGTCTGAATATTTTTGTAGTTCTCCTTTCACTACTGTATTTTAACATTACAGTTTTATAACCTTTGAGTTTCCTTTTATGCCAGCCTTTAGATTACTTCCCCGACTACCACTTGCTATTCATGAAATGTTCCCATTTTGCTTCTGAATAAAACAAACATTGGATATAGTGAGAAAGTAATCATTTCAGACTTCATTTATTAACACAAACCATATTTTAAAAGATTCTTGAATGCAATCTGATAGACTATTAACCTTGGAAAGTCTCTGATTTTGACAGTATACAGCACATCAAATTAAAAAAGGTGACCTGTAAAGATAAACAAATTGTGCTGCCTTCCTATTTCTGGTTTCTCTCTCATATGTAAACAAGTTCTGAAATGTTTTTTTACCTTTTCCTGCTTGTTTTTGACCTTTAAAATACTATGAATATCAATGCGGGGTTTGGCCTGCAGGATGACTTCTTTGAGGTATGAAAGAACCAGAATGTGAGGTGTCTGCTCATCTAATGTGTGAATCTTTCAACAAAAAGCACTTTTGCCAACATGTTCACCAGACTGGCTAAAGAAGTTAAACAAGCCCCACACAAAAATGAAAGAAGTTGTTTATTTTTCAGGTTTGGGGACTTGCTTCTTTTAATACAGCAGTGGTGTTTTCACTGCAAAAATTTTCTCTTCATGACACTATAGACAGTAAAAGGAATTTCCAATTAAGAAACAGAGGGGAAATAAGTCTTTAGAAAGCATACAAAGCACCTTTCACCCTCCACCCACCCAGTGAATTTATCTGATTCATTTATCTGAAAATTTTTATTTTTAGGTAAACTTCTAGCTTTTTCATTTGTTAATATTAAGCAAACTGTATGCTGTAGTCTGCCTATACAGAAGGAAACAGGGGAAAGAGGAAAAGTTTCTCCCAAAAATGACTGAAATTATGATTCCCACTCTAACCACTGGACAGTGATAAAAAACTGAGTTCGTGTGTGAACAGATCAGCTTTCTATATGTGATGTTAATTATTAAAAGCTAAATGTATGGTCCCTACATGTCACTGGCAGATGGATAAATAAGCTCCTTCTACCATTCAGATGGTTTTAGACATATTTTAGACAACTAGCTTACTGTAACAGAATATTAACATTTGGGAGAGAAGCCTTCTAAATGTTTGGTTAGAAAAGATAAATCCTCCCAGTTCATTAAGCATTTTAAAGAAATGTTGAAACACTACATCGGTCTTACTGCAGAGGAAGATACTTTTTATGCTTTAGGATTGAAAAATGAATAGTAATGTACATTGCTTCTGATTGCTTAATGGTGATTTACTGAATCTCTTAATTACTGGTTTTGACAGATTTTTCATATATATTGTGGGGAAGGAAAAGCTGTACTTCAACATTTAAGAGAAGAAAGGGTTCCATGTTTTTTTTACCTCAAAATGGAATTCCATTAGATATTAGAAACTCGAATTACGTATTATTTTGACCTATAAGATATAGCCAGCTGTTGCAATATGCAAACAGCCATTGTTATGAACATGACATAGCAAATCAAAAATGGTGTACACAAGTTCATCTGGCAAAATATCAAAATGCTGTATGTATTCCTGCAGCTTTTGTCTGCATTTTCTGTGCAACTGGATTCTGGGATCCTGCAAGAAGCAGGGAAACCTCAGGAGTTTGCATGATGATTGAACAACCTTTGTTCCCCACCAGACCTGAGGCACAGTCTGCTTCCAAGTCTCAGAGGGAAGGAGGATGGTCATTTCTCACAGGTAAGAGAGGCACATCTAGGTTAAGTGCAGGCTGAGGCTCTTTAAGTGAGAACACAGGAGACACAGAGGAGTCAGCATTCTCATTTAGTCAATACTAACTTAAAACAAAGCAAAGGTCTTAATTGCAGAGCAAACCACTAGGGAATGAGAAGTCAAAGTCTGTGTGAATTGAGAGAAGCAATAATGAGAAATGAAAAGCTTAAGCCTAAGGTAAAAGTCTTGTTTATTTCTGTGCCACCTGCCTGAACCAACCAAGTGTGACATGCCTGCGCTGATAATTGTTGGAGTAGCATCACATACATATTGGTTTTGTCATTGAAGGTCACAATTACTAATTCCAACCTATTTCTGTGCTCTGCTGCTCACAAAGACTCAGGTGTAGGCTGACACATGCAAAGGGACCCAATTGTGCAGAAGATACTGCCTGCTAAATTACAATTTTGATGCTGTTCCTCTGTGTGAATTACCAAACGTGAGATTTTTGTAGTAAATCCTCTTTCAAACATTTCCATGAATTACTCTACTTAATTCAGTGCAGATATCTTTAAAACTCTATTTGAAATACAAACTAGTCCCAATTAGCTTTATTCCCATTATAACAGAGCCAGGAGTTTGAAGCAATTGAATAGACTAAAAAGGGGGGCTATTTAATTTACAATAGGTGCTATAAGGTAATCTGGACATGCCTCAGGATTCCTTTGTGGCTTTGTGATCATGAAGTGACCATGAGTGGCTGTTATACTCAATAGCAAGCTGGAGCACTGCTGCAATAGCTGTATGTTTCCAGGGCAATTCTTTGTGGGTGGGCAGATCAAATGCTTCACAGCTAAAGCTCAACACCTGTGAATCTTGGCTATTTGGATCAATGTCAATTCAAAGGGAGGAGGGGAAAAATGCCTCGACATAGTCATCAAAAGTGCTGCTAAGAAAATACTTTCTTGTGAAAATGTACTGTGATTGAGGTTTATTTTGGAGTGGACTCTTGGAGTTCTCAGGTATGCTCATGGGAAGATCAAGAAACAGAAACAGCTAAAAGAATTATCTAGCTATATTAGGACCATCCTGTAGCGTGAGTGATGACATGCTTAGATCTACTAAGGTTATCACTGCTCGCCTTTTTAGTATTAATTCTAAAACTTTTTTCTGCTTCACTGAGAAAAAGTGTAGGTGTTGGGTTTTTTTTAAATAAATAAAGTTCAGTGAAATAATAGACAAAGGGGATCAGTTTAATTGAATCCAGTTCCATTTTGCTGATTCAGTGTCTTGTTCAGCACAGAAATGACAGTAAATGAAATTTATTTTTAGAGAAGCAGAATCCCTGGAACTCTATCTTTTCCATAATCATCTGATCTTTTCAGGAGTTGATTGCACACAGGACAGCAAAAATGAAAAAAAAAAACCCACAAGTGTCTGAAATGTTATGTTCTCTTCTTTTTACATAATCATTAAATAGCAAAGTCTTACATGAACACAATGTGACTGATGTATTAAGACCAACAGGGATCCGAAATGACCTGACAGCTCTGATACTGTTTTTGAGAGGGGTGGCACGACTGGGATGTGTGGCTTCACTGTCTGAACATCTTCTTAGAGCAATGTACTCTAAGTGTTGTCAGCAAAGAGGAATACCTTAGGCATGCCAGGGATTTCAATTTGTACTTATTATTACTCTTTGTTTCATGGAAGATTAGGTGCTAGAAAAGTACCTATTATCTTTATTTCAATGATCCTAGACCATGTGGATTAACCTTGCTGATTCTGTAGGGTAACAGTTGACATTTAGTACAGGTTACTCTAGTGCAATTATTAATGTTCATTATTATAAAGAACAATAAAGCTAAACAATATGACAGCAAACCAGTAATAAATAGAAAGAGCTGATGTCATAAATGTGATTGAAGTTCAGGGTTTCATCCTGAGAAAATGAGATGCTTTAAAGAAACCAAAATGTCACTTGCAAAAGTACAAATGCTTTCAATAACTAATAAATGTCCAGTTTAATTTAAAAGAAAAGGCCAAACTTTCAGCTTTCTTTTTTCTGTGGTGTAGACAAGGAAAATTTCATGACTTGTTCCAAAAGATCACAGACATTCTCAGCCTGTAATCTCCCCCCACCCCAGCTTTCTTTTTTTTTCTCTTTTTTTTTTTTTTAAATGATACTTTGGGAGGACTGTATTTCTGAAGAAAGCTTTTATTCAGGAAAACCTTTCAGAAATTCAAGATGAAAATCTGGAAAAGGAAGAGATGATATGTCAGGGTCGACACTGGGTTTTTTTTTCCTAGCTGTGGATGAGAACATTTATGCAGGAGAGGAGAGGAGAGACTGTGTTCTGGTTTCTGCTGTGATCCAGGCAGAGACAGGCAGCGGGATGCTGGTTCCCACACCTCCGCCAACATACAAGCAGTCTTGAACCAGATCTGCCTCTTCCTGTCTTTTAAAACATTATATCCCCACACAATCTTAACATTTAGCCTGATGGAAAGAGGGAAATGTTTTGAAATATCAGTGACACAGAACAGGGAAAACATATTTCCTGCTCACCTCTGTCTCTAAACCTGCTTGCGGTTGTAGGGTCAGAACGACAGCACTGTTCCTTTCCATCCTCACAGCCATCAGCTATTATAAGTGCTTCTCTGCGCTGAATTTTATGGGTGTTAAAGATCTACATGTTCCTTTCACTTCAGCTGGAGTTATGAGCACTCAGTGCCTTTCCAAACATTGGAGCCGAAATGAAAAATTCCACTCCACTTTACTGCTTAGTAGTACTCGGTGCCAATACAAAGGTTCGTATAGAACCAGGGTGTGTGCATGAAGTCAGTTTTAAGTGTTATGAAGGTTCCCAAATCAAAACAGATTTTCTTGTAACACTGGAATGTATGGGTTGGATGCTTCTAGACATAGGAACTTAATTGATGTAGATATAATTAAAGGCTAAATTTGAAGCCACCAGAGCTCTTGTTTGTCATTAAAGCAACGTGTTTGTGACTTTTTAAACATTTTTTAAATTTTTAAACATTTTTTAAGTTTTTTCTGTGCTTGAGGTTTTTCTAAGTATTAAAGTTTGAAAATTTCAGAAGCTTCCTACTTCTGTCCCTAAGCAAACATGAGCCATATATATAAAAATCTGTTAAATTCAAGCAGTTGTAAATGTCATTTAACAAGGCACAGTTCTTTGCAGGCTTAGCAATGTAAATGTTGTCGTATGTTGAGGAATTAATCTGAGCAAGGGTCTGCTCACCAAAACTAGTTTGAGTAGGGACATATTTTCAAGCACGGGTGCCTGAGGGTCTATCTCATTTTTACCTGATCTAAAGCTTGCCACAGTGAAAGGCAAGTTTTATACTTGCATGTACCACAGGGAAACAAAGAGCCTAAGGTATTAATACAGGAAAATAGCTAATTTCTCTTGTAAACTGTTTCATCAGGGACCACACAGTCAAATTCTCCAAGAGCCTACTTATTTAATATTTGCTCATTAATCTTTTTCCCATCCACAAATTCACAGAATGGATACTTTAAAAATCATACTCCAGCCCAGTGAAATTCTCTGTTATTCTCCAATATATAGTAGCCAGAACATTTACTTCAGTCCCCATTTACAGCCGCACATTATAACTGCATGACGCTGACAGTAAAAGTAATAACCGATACACATACCAATTTTTTAAAGCATTATCCCAACTATCATGCCAATGTTTTGCTATGATGGGAGAAGACATATCGCTGCCCCTAGCTGAACAGAATGGCAATACCCACAGACTGTTTGCTCTCACCTTTGATATGTTTAGAAGCACCTGAAGCAGTAAGGAGTCTAAGTTCACTTGAAAGCTGATGTACTCTACTGGCCTTCTTCAGCCCCCCATTCTGTGTGTGTCAGCTGTGGAGCAATTAATACTTTTTTTTCTTTATTCTTTCTCTTCCTGCTCCCTTTCCACAGATTTGAAGATTAAAAGGAAAAGCTTCCGGGGCTGATGTATTCTGAGGGAATACTACCTACTGCCTTCAGGAGGCAGCTTTATATTGCCTAATTCAAATTGATTTTTTTCACCCTCGTTATGAAGCTAACATGATTTTTTTTTTTCCTCTTTTGACCTGAGTTTGGTCAAGGTTTCATTCAGAGATTCTATCCATGCTCTGCTTGGGAAGGAACACTACTCTAAAAGTATCCTGTAGTTAAATATAGTCAGATACACGTTTACAAGAGCTTTCTTAATTAAGTGGTCCATAACTTCATTATAGCCCTGCCATGCAAAACATTTTTTTCACTTCAAACGGCATAATTTACACTATTCATTTTGTACCAAGTGGCGATTGGTAATGTTTCTTATACCCACAGCTACTCATTAAGCCTTTTGCAGCAGTGTCTCTCCTGGGGTAAGTTAAGCTTTGGTTTCAGAAATGTTTTAGTGAGATGTATAGTATAAATTGTATACAAAGTCACAGACAACCTTAATCATTTTCCAAGTCCATTGTATAACAAGGCTTCCTTGATGCTTTCCCGAAGTGAGGAATGGGGCTAGGAGAAGGGAATTGTAGTGTATTTGCTTGCTGAACTTCATCCTTTTCCTTTTTGTGACTTCTCCAAGGAAAAATGACTTTTTAATTAATCTACTTATACTTTGTCATGCACATAGTTTTACTATGAAAGTTCTATATTACTATATTCACAGCATAGGAAGATTCTGAGAGTTTAATCCCAAATTATGCTAATTTAATACAATCAAACTAAGAAACATCTAAACATCTAAAAAGTAGGGAGCATATACAATTATGGGATGGAGAAAAAATAAAAGTACATAGCAGAAAAATGAAAGCACCTCAAACTTTTTGTATGTTAGTGCCCATAGAATCATAGAATCATTAAGGTTGGAAAAGACCTTTAAGATCATTGAGGCCAACTGTCAACCCAACACCACCATGCCCACTAAACCATGTCCCTAAGCGCCTCATCTACACGTCTTTTAAATACCTCCAGGGATGGGGACTCCACCACTTCCCTGGGCAGCCTCTTCCAATGTTTCACCACTCTTTCAGTAAAGACATTTTTCCTTACATCCAGTCTAAACCTCCCCTGCCGCAACTTGAAGCCGTTTCTTCTCATCCTATCGCTAGTTACTTGGGAGAAGAGACCGACACCCACCTCGCTACAACCTCCTTTCAGGGAGTTGTAGAGAGCCATGAGGTCTCCCCTCAACCTCCTTTTCTCCAGGCTAAACAGTCCCACTTCCCTCAGCCGCTCCTCAGAAGACTTGTTCTCCAGACCCTTCACCAGCCTCGTTGCCCTTCTCTGGACACGCTCCAGCACCTCAACATCCTTCTTGTAGTGAGGGGCCCAAAACTGAACACAGTATTTGAGGTGCGGCCTCACCAGGGCCGAGTACAGGGGCACGATCACTTCCCTACTCCTGCTGGCCACACTATTTCTGATACAGGCCAGGATGCCATTGGCCTTCTTGGCCGCCTGGGCACACTGCCGGCTCATGGTCAGCCGGCTGTCAACCAGCACCCCCAGGTCCTTTTCCGCCAGGCAGCTTTCCAGCCACTCTTCCCCAAGAGTGTTTTGTTGTGGCCAAAGTGCAGGACCTGGCACTTGGCCTTGTTGAACCTCATACAGTTGGCCTGGGCCCATCGATCCAGCCTGTCCAGGTCCCTCTGCAGAGCCTTCCTACCCTTGAGCAGATCAACGCTCCCGCCCAACTTGGTGTCATCTGCAAAGTTACTGAGGGTGCACTCCATCCCCTCATCCAGATCATTGATAAAGATATTGAACAAGACCGGCCCCAAAACTCAGCCCTGGGGAACACCGCTCGTGACCGGCCGCCAACTGGATTGAACTCCATTCACCACAACTCTCTGGGCCCGGCCATCGAGCCAGTTTTTGACCCAGCGCAGAGTCCACCTGTCTAAGCCGTGAGCTGCCAGCTTTTCTAGGAGAATGCTGTGGGAGACAACGTCAAAGGCCTTACTGAAGTCCAGGTAGACCACATCCACAGCCTTTCCCTCATCAGTCTGGAGCCCAAACAGTCATAATATAGAAAACATACTAAGAACTGTGTTATTATATGGTTATTTCTTTCATTTTGTGATATTACTAGTGTTACTGTGCTCAAGTTATTTCTCAAAGTCAGATTTAAACACCAGCTGTATGTTCGGAGGAAAGAAGTATATATGGCTTGAGGCAGAAAATATTTATTAATAGTAGGTTTTACATTCAGTTTTCTGTAGATGTAAGTCCCTCTTATTTTTCAGCATAATCATAATTTGCGTTTACTGTACTGGTTGGATATTTTTTAAAGCTACCTGCTCTTTTTCTTGATCCTTACTTCCTACCATATTTGTTTTCTGAGACATATCTGGTATCCAATAAAGCTGCCTAGAAACCTCTGTGTCCAGAAACATGCTACCTCAAAAGAAATACTGCTTTTACTTTTTTGTGTTTTCATACAAATGCTTCCACAGTATTATTTTATAATTGTGTGTGTGGAGGGGAGGATTCCCTCTTCATCTTTTTATCTTCATTTGTTGTAAAATTGAACCCAGTCATCATGGAATAACTGTAGGTGTTAAAAACCACAAAATGTGTAAGCTCAAACTGATTTAGTATGGCATGGGTCATAATTGTAGCAGTGTTTCACCTCAGAATTATAGCTGATCCATGTACATGTACCATCACAAGCTGTTCAGACATCCTTGACTTTACGGGACGTGCTTGTGTAGTGCCTGCCGAAAACTTGGGAGCTTACCTTCTCCTGCCCTTATCCAAACTATTCACTGCAATACAGATAGGTGACACCACTGTATCAGACAGAAATGTAGTTAAGAGTAATGGAGTGGAAATTCACTCCAGCAGGTTTAAGCCCAAGTGTCAGATTGTCTGAAGATGTGTTTCAGGACTCAGCTCTGTTAAGTGTTTATCTAGTGACAATGCTGCTAAGGATACAGCTGTACTCTCTGCTTATTGCCTCAGCCACTGAATACTTGTCTTTTCCTTTCATAAGGTTTCTACAGGAGCTTTTGACTGCTTAACAAAACCTAAAAGTTGGTGGTCATAATTAAGTTACAGTAATTGTGTATGTTATTTCAGTGAAACTTAGCCCTCCTTAGATCAGGGAGTGAGGTACAACTGATTTTTAGAATCTGATTTCATAGAACTGCTACTTTCTTCTTTTTTGGTTGTCATTACACTCATTAAATCAATATTTCATCTTGCTTAGTGTTCCTCCTTGAGATATCTTGTGTGATTGTCAGAACTACAGTAATCGCTGTCACCTAACCCAATTAGCAATGTGTTAAGGTTAGAGTTGTAAACACTCATTGAAAATTGGTTTGCATCCCCAATTTAATCTCATTAAAAATTTCATTTCATACTAAACTGAGTGATACATTGAGAAAAAACACCATTTCATTTCTCTTGTAGAAGCTGATATAGGACGCGACTTTCCATTCCAGTCTATTTAGAATGAGATAACAATCCATCACATACACACAGTCCAAAATGATCTGCAGTTTGGACTGTAAATTTATAAATGACAGTTCTGGAAATTAGACTTGAAAGGAAATGCTGAGCAGAGGGGTTTAGAACTTGCGTGTAAAATTCAGGACAATTTGTACAGGAAAGAGTTTGGCTGCTTATGTTATAACTGCATAAATCCCAGAGATGTCTGGGATGAAGATAAATGAAAACACTCCTGTCATCTTCTCACTTTTCAACCTTTTCTTGGTCCCCAGTGATTTATTGCTGCCCCACACTGAGGACAGTATCCATCTATTTCTAGTAATCAGAACTTTCTTAGACAAGAATATTTTGGGAAGCTGGTGTAAAGCCTCTGCTGGGAAAATACCTTTACAAAATTCAGAGCTAACATTGAAATTGATAAGCCTGAATTTTTCTGTCTGGAAGATGACTTCCAAATATTTTCTTATCCCACAGTTAAATTACTGATGCAATATTTTGACTACAGCCTTGATCATGTGAAAGCATTTAAGATTGCTCATCTTGTGTATAAATGCATGTAGGACATGTCTGACTCCAGACTTTCTAGTTTCAACAGGCTTACCAACATACACCTGTATTTGTGGTCCTGAGACACTTGCCACTGGATTTCACAGATTAAATGTTGAGATTGGATTCCCTCTTAGTTTTTAAAAAAGAATATGCTCTACTGGGCCTAAATCATTCTGTTTGGTATTTTATGTTCTATTCAGTCCAACCTTTCTCTATTGAAGTACCATCAGTTTTCCTAGACTTGGTCTTCAACATTATATATTTTACTTTCAGGGCCTCAGTTTTCCTATTTCAGTCTCTTGCTAAAAGCTCAGGTATTTTCTGGACAGAAAGTCTTGGTTCTCCCTGGCCCAATCTCTTCTACTCCAATTTGTTGCCCACATCCAGGCTGCTTCTAGCTTGCAGCTGCATTTATTCCTTGTTCCAGATATTTTACTAGTCAGAACTGGTTTCTCACCAGAGTGTGTCACCCAATCTGAGTCTGCACAATCAGTTCCTTCTTTTCAGGCACCAGTCTCCCTCTCCACAGATTTTCAGGAGCTCTGCCTTTTGCTCTCCTCCTCAAAAATTGCAGGTCTTCCCCTCTGCCCTCTCTATTTCTGCTCCTTCTGTTTTTAGTTCGCTCCACTACCCTGCTGGATCCCAAGACTTCTTCAATCTCTTATCCCTACAGGCTTTTACACATTACTACTGAGAGGCTTCTCACTAACTGAGTGAAGAATTTAGAGTATAAAATAAGCAATACCATGCTCATTGTTATTTCTTAACCTCATATTTGGTCCAGCAACATTAGTCAAAAACTGGAAATATTTTTTTCCTCTTTTGGGACTGGAAAATGCATATTACAGCCAGACACTTTGGTGACTTTAGTTGGAGTCATGTCAGAAATCTAGTGCAGGTGTTTTTTTCCAGAGCTCCAATCTGAGCAGATCTTTGCAATTTTAGGATAAAACCAAAAAAAACCCAAAAAAATCAAACACACACACACAAAAAAAACCCCAACTGTAACATAAAGTCCAAGAAATATTTCCAAGTATAATATATTCTCTCCGCTCAAAGTTTTTCAGGAATTTGACTTAAAGCATGCAACACCAAAAACTGTGTCTACTCTTTTTATCTGCAGTGCTACTAGATAGAAAGTTATACACATTCTTCTGTCTGTAAAAAAAAAAAAAAATTGCATTGGATTTATTTTACCATAACTCTATAAATTTAAGACTGAAGTCTTACTTTAGCTAAAATTTAAATTTACACTTTTATAAAACTCAGAGAAGATGGGACTGTTTCTTATAAACACACATTGTGGTTTGTAAAAATAAAGGTATAAATATCTTCGTTTTCAAAATTTAGGAAAGAAATTTTTAAAAAGTATTTCTTAGGACCTGTGACTGATTTGTTATTGGGAAGCATGTCCTCATGTGTCTGTTCCTGAAGCTGAACTGAAGGAATGGTCAAGTTACAGTTATATTAAAATGCTGTTTAAAGATATAAACCTTTCAACAGGATTATGCAGTTTGCTCCTTTTGCCAGCATTTAGACTTTGATTTACAAACATAACACCCTTCACTCAAAGGAAGCAGGCATAAAAGATCTTCTTTATATACTTAATCTGCTTACTGTTGTCAGACATGTGAGTGTATCAGAAGTAAACACATCTATTTTAAATATTCCCTGAGGAAAGATCCTCTGGTGCCATTTCATGAAAAAGACTCTTCCCTTTTTTCTCTGCTGATCTTTTCTTTGTGTCATATCACTGCTGAGAGTGAGAGCTATGAATTTCACAACAACAATCTAAGCACAATACTTTAACTAGAGAAGAATCTATAGTATCAGCCAAAGTTCTGTTTCAAAAGGAAAACAGATTTAAACAAACAAGACTATCATTTCAGAATTGTAAATTATTCTGTTCACTGTTTGCTGATATCCTTCCTTTAAAAGAAGGAATTCTAAAGGGTTCTTATCATGGCCAACGTGTTTGAAAGCATAAAATCCCCAGTTACCTTCTAAAAATAGTCTGATCTACTAAAGCAGCCTCTATGAAGGTTATGACCTACACTGTTGTTTGTTTTTTAATGAAAAATATCTTTTGTTAGGGTGAGATCATAGGAGATTTGCAATGCATTATTCATTCAACTTTTTAAGAGTACTAGAAGGAGGCCACACACAGTAATTAAATTTTCACTGGATATTCTTAAGCCATTTAAGTAGCCTTCTTAACATCTGTGTGAGCATATACCAGCTTATCTCTTGATTGCTTCATATTTTCAGATGCTGTCTCTTCCTTGCTCAGAAATGCATAAGGACCATATCAAAGACTCAGAAAAGTGAAACTGTTGTGCTGCCTAATGCCATGGAGTTGTGGCAGTTGGGTTTTATGCATGAAGGGGAAAAAGAAAAACTAGCCAGTATTTAAAATTCTCCAAACTTTCAGTTTCACGTAAGCTCCAACCAGCATTTTCTCTTAGAATTAACTTATCACTGAAACTCCTATCATAGAGAAATTTGGGTCAAGAAGGTTTGAGGACATGTTGGAAGAATGGTTCTTTCTAATGCCAGCTCACAAATTCAAAAAAGCATGGCTCGCCATTTAAAATATTTCGAACCTTCAGAAGCACTTGTATTGACAAACCCCAAATTTAGATGGTTTCTTTCCAATTCCGTTGTTTGTTGAATAAGAAAATACCTTGCCTTTTTTTCAAATAATTTAAATCTCTTAAAAGGGATACTCTTCAGACCAGCAATTCAGCTTGATCTATACGTTCATCTAAGAGGCTTCTTAGAACTGAATCAGGAACTCAGACTGTGTATTACTATATAAAACAAACAGGCACACCGTGAATTATGTACTTTTATACAAATCTATCTTGGAATTCTAAAGACAACATAAACCACTTGAGCTTCGGTTGTATGGCTTATGATGTCAGCAGAACACCTCAGAGGAACTCTAGTCTCATAATTCAGAATTGCTCACTATACAAAATGTGTCTAGACAGGAGAATCAGAAAACAAGATGATATTTCTTTTTGTTATTTATCTTAGGAATATGAAATCCACTACACTACAAGGCTGAGCCTCTTCTTTCAACATGTCGAATCATAGAATCATAGAATAGTTTGGGTTGGAAGGGACCTCTAAAGGTCATCTAGTCCAACCCCCCTGCAATAAGCAGGGACATCTTCAACTAGATCAGGTTGCTCAGAGCCCTGTCCAACCTGACCTTGAATGTTTCCAGGGATGGGGCATCCACCACCTCTCTGGGCAACCTGTGCCAGTGTTTCACCACCCACAGCATAAAAAATTTCTTCCTTATATCTAGTCTGAATCTACCCCCTTTTAGTTTAAAGCCATTCCCCCTTGTCCTGTCGCAACAAGCCCTGCTAGAAAGTTTGCCACCATCTTTTTTGTAAGTCCCCTTTAAGTACTGATGGGCTGCAATAAGGTCTCCCCAAAGCCTTCTCTTCTCTAGGCTGAACAACCCCAACTCTCTCAGCCTTTCTTCAGAGGAGAGGTGTTCCATCCCTCTGATCATTTTTGTGGCCCTCTTCTGGACCCGCTCCAACAGGTCCGTGTCTTTATTATGCTGAGGGCTCCAGAGCTGGACGCAGTACTCCAGGTGGGGTCTCACCAGGGCAGAGTAGAGGGGCAGAATCCCCTCCCTCGACCTGCTGGCCACGCTGCTTTTGATGCAGCCCAGGATATGATTGGCCTTCTGGGCTGCAAGTGCACATTGCTGGCTCATGTCCAGCTTTTGTAAGCTGACATGTAATCCTCAGAAGAAGAAAAACATGGATTTTTTTACTCAGCTATAGACTGGTTTTGCTTTGAAGATGCACACTTATATCAATGATATCCACAGATTATTGCAATAGCAAAATAAATGTGGCATTGAAGTTTTGAAAAAATGTCCTGAGCAGAGAAGTCTAAATACTTAGCAAGACATGAATGGAATAAGTTTGAATCCTAAACTTATTACTCAGCTTTCTAGTGTGGCACATGTCAAAGAGGAGACTCCTCTGAAAGGATGGTTGATGCTTTTTGTCATTTAGGGAAGTTGTTCTGCCTGAGAGAATGGGTAGAGGAATTTCCTATAGCAAAAGCAGAATAGTTCTGACACAAGTCTCACTATAGTTAGTGGACTCCTATTGACTTCAATACATGTTTTAATTTATTCTCAAATATAGAAAAAGAGAGGCTGGCACGTGCCTCAGTGATTTCTTTCACAGACAGCATGGTTAATATGAGAGGAAATATACGGATTCACCTCTTTTAATATTTTTTGTTCCATTGTGATCATATTACTTAAACTGTCCTCCATTTCTTTTTTATTACTGTTTGTGAAACTCACTAAACACATCTCTTTTATGAAAATCCAGACTGTCATTCTTTGATATAAGTCCATGCACTAAATATCTACTTATCAGTTTGGTGAAGTATAAGGGGGTTTGTCTGTTGTAAAAAGTCACCAAATCTGCAGGAAGCTCAAAGCAAGTAGGATATACACAGTTCTGCAGTGTGCTTCATATGAAGCAGGATCTGGAGTGTGTGGAAGACAACTTCCTGACACAGCTGGTAAGTGAGCCTACCAGGGGAGGTGCCTCGCTCGACCTGCTGTTTACAAACAGAGAAGGACTGGTGGGAGATGTGGTGGTCGGAGGCCGTCTTGGGCTTAGCAACCATGAAATGATAGAATTCTCGCTTCTTGGTGAAGTAAGGAGGGGGGGCAGCAAAACCACAACCATGGACTTCCGGAGGGCGGACTTTGGCCTGTTCAGGACGCTGGTTGAGAGAGTCCCTTGGGAGATGGTCCTGAAGGGCAAAGGGGTCCAGGAAGGCTGGACGTTCTTCAAGAAGGAAGTCTTAAAGGCGCAGGAGCAGGCTGTCCCTGTACGCCGTAAGAAGAATGGGCGGGGAAGACGACCGGCCTGGCTGAACGGGGAGCTCTTGCTGGGACTCAGGAAAAAAAGGAGAGTTTACTGCTTGTGGAAGAAGGGGCAGGCGACTCAAGAAGAGTACAGGGATCTTGTTAGGTCGTGCAGAGAAGAAATGAGAAAGGCAAAAGCCCAGCTAGAACGCAATCTGGCCGCTGTCGTTAAAGACAACAAAAAAAGTTTTTACAAATATATTAATGACAAGAAGAGAGCCAAGGAGAATCTCCATCCTTTATTGGATGCAAGGGGGAACATTGTCACTGAGGATGAGGAAAAGGCTGAGGTACTCAATGCCTTCTTTGCCTCAGTCTTTAACAGGCAGACCAGTTATCCTCAGGGTACTCGGCCCCCCGAGCTGGAAGACGGGGACGGCGAGCAGGATGAACCCCCCGTAATCCAAGAGGAAGCAGTCAATGACCTGCTATGCCACCTGGACACTCACAAGTCTATGGGGCCGGATGGGATCCACCCGAGAGTGCTGAGGGAGCTGGCGGAGGTGCTCGCCAAGCCACTCTCCATCATTTATCAGCAGTCCTGGTTAACGGGGGAGGTCCCGGATGACTGGAGGCTTGCCAATGTGACGCCCATCCACAAGAAGGGCCGGAAGGAGGATCCGGGGAACTACAGGCCTGTCAGCCTGAGCTCGGTGCCAGGGAAGATTATGGAGCGGCTCATCTTGAGGGCGCTCACAAGGCATGAGCGGGACAACCAGGGGATCCGGCCTAGCCAGCACGGGTTCATGAGAGGCAGGTCCTGCTTGACCAACCTGATCTCCTTCTATGACCAGGTGACCCGCCTAGTGGATGAGGGAAAGGCTGTGGATGTGGTCTACCTGGACTTCAGTAAGGCCTTTGACACTGTCTCCCACAGCATTCTCCTAGAAAAGCTGGCGGCTCACGGCTTAGACAGGTGGACTCTGCGCTGGGTCAAAAACTGGCTGGATGGCCGGGCCCAGAGAGTTGTGGTGAATGGAGTTACATCCAGTTGGCAGCCGGTCACGAGCGGTGTTCCCCAGGGCTCAGTACTGGGGCCGGTCTTGTTCAATATCTTTATTGATGATCTGGATGAGGGGATGGAGTGCACCCTCAGTAAGTTTGCAGATGACACCAAGTTGGGCGGGAGCGTTGATCTGCTTGAGGGTAGGAAGGCTCTGCAGAGGGACCTGGACAGGCTGGATCGATGGGCCCAGGCCAACTGTATGAGGTTCAACAAGGCCAAGTGCCGGGTCCTGCACTTCGGCCACAACAACCCCATGCAGCGCTACAGGCTTGGGGAAGAGTGGCTGGAAAGCTGCCTGGCAGAAAAGGACCTGGGGATGTTGGTCGACAGCCGGCTGAACATGAGCCGGCAGTGTTCGCAAGCGGCCAAGAAGGCCAATGGCATCCTGGCCCGTATCAGAAATAGTGTGGCCAGCAGGAGTAGGGAAGTGATCGTGCCCCTGTACTCGGCCCTGGTGAGGCCGCACCTCGAATACTGTGTTCAGTTTTGGGCCCCTCACTACAAGAAGGACGTTGAGGTGCTGGAGCGTGTCCAGAGAAGGGCAACGAGGCTGGTGAGGGGTCTGGAGAACAAGTCTTATGAGGAGCGGCTGAGGGAACTGGGACTGTTCAGCCTGGAGAAAAGGAGGCTGAGGGGAGACCTCATCGCTCTCTACAACTACCTGAAAGGAGGTTGTAGCGAGGTGGGTGTTGGTCTTTTCTCTGAAGTAACAAGCGATAGGACGAGAGGAAATGGCCTCAAGTTGCGGCAGGGGAGGTTTAGATTGGATGTAAGGAAAAATGTCTTTACTGAAAGAGTGGTGAAACATTGGAACAGGCTGCCCAGGGAAGTGGTGGAGTCCCCATCCCTGGAGGTTTTTAAAAGACGTGTAGATGAGGCGCTTAGGGACATGGTTTAGTGGGCATGGTGGTGTTGGGTTGACGGTTGGACTCGATGATCTTAGAGGTCTTTTCCAACCTCAATGATTCTATGATTCTATGATTCTATTGCTTACTGCTCTTTGCCTAACTGGGCACTATTAAATATCACATAGGGTCATTTGTTAGACTCCACTTTCAGACCTGGTTAATGGGGATTTGGTGTCTCTTCATCATTCATCTCTAACCAGCTTTTTCCCATCCCACTGATATCTGTTGTTAAATCTCCAGACAGGAACTACCAGCTGGCAAATGGTGGACAGTTTCTGAATTTAAGCAGATTTAGCAGGGCCTTCAGCGAATGTTTATAGGGCTTAAGCTAATTGGAAATAAGATTTACAATGCTTCTTTTAACCAATGCCATCCTATAGTTAGAAAAGGGAATTACTGGTATTTCTTAAAACAGTGATCTAATTTACTCATGAGTATAACTTCCTTGAGTACAGACAGAACCAATGCTGATTTAAGGCAACACACCAGATTTAGTTTTTACTTTACATTGTGTGATGAATTGAAAGGTCATTATCCTTAGGTATATCAGATATAGACATAAACAGCAAAGTCACTCTTGACACTTGAGCTGCAATTAGAATCAAACGCTAGTTCTTGCAAAAGAAAGTCTACAGTCTTCGAAGAAAAAGTACTGATTCTTAAAGTTGTTAATTTCTAAGGAAACTCAGTGCTTTAAATGTCTCAAAAATAAGGCTTGCTTAAGTTAGTAGTAACTGCATGGCAATAATAAAAACCATTGTCTGTATTAATTTGGGAAGGACAGAAAAAGAAAGAAAAATATTCCTAGGAAATGAATTCCCAAGTCTCCAATCATTTCTTTTATGCCCCATCTTATAGACATTTCCGCAAACCTCTGCATCATTTAGTAGGCTGGAGAGAACAATTCTTTATGTAAGTGTAAAGCCCTTCTTTCCTGGGAACTGAAATGGAATTTCATCCTGCTTATTATTTCTGTTCCTTAATTTAAAACAGACTTCCATTTCTTCATGTTCAGGCCTAAACAGGTGCATAATGTCGCTGTTGTATTCCAGCTGTTTCGTTGAGCTTTCACTTGTTTTTTAAAGGGAGATCTTTGAATATTTCTTATGTATCCCTTTTTCTTCGCATATATCCCTCACTAGGCTGTATGTGGCTTACTGTGCCAAACCATTTCTTTCTAATATTTTTGAGCTGTTGTTCAGTGGAAAGTAAATAAATAAGACTGGCTCTATTCACTGCATAAAATGTTTTTATGAAAGTCACTTAGGAGGACTGCTGAAGATGGTTTCTTTATGTTAAAGGTGACATCGGGTTTTTTAAGGTTCTGCTAAAATCACTAACTGGCATGAAAATAAGCTAAAACTTATGTCTGGATTTCTTTTTTTATTTTGATGATGATAATTTGACCAATGTAATTTCTGATTGAATAGTCATGGCTGCTAACACTTACACCCAGGCATGAATTTACTGAAGAAAATAAAAAAAAAAAGAGATGTCACCTGCAAGCAGCTGCCACCAATTAGCCTTGCAGTCATATCAGGGCTGATACGAATCACCCTGTGTCAGTCATGATACTACTATTGCTTAAGATCCTTGGTCATTTTAACTTCCGATCAGGAATGGAATTGTGGTTCAAGCAGGAGAGAGAAGGAAACATTGCTTCTCCGTGGGCTTCACGTGTAAGTCGAAAAATATTTAGAAGATGAGACTGTTGTTCCATCTTTTACTTTCACGTATCCTATCCCTTCCTTGCCATCATTTTATCATTTTCTGGTCCATCTAATTAGGACTCAGCTTAACCAGGTACTACATCCCCTAAACCGTTCTCGTGAGTATGTGACCCAGGAAGCAGCCAAAAGCAATGCCCTAAGCAGCCTGACTTTCATACACATATAACAGCTCTCAGTGTAGCTAATGAGACTCTGTACTTGGCTTTCCTCCAGCGGTGAGGTTCTGCATAAGAATAAGCAACAGACTGCTGTATTTCCTGGAAGTTTTTCTCTTACCTTTTATATGTATTTGTGTCTTCCTTGGCCAGGAAAGAAGTGGTTCAGACCAGTTCAAATAACATTTCCCTTCAGAACAATAAGTAATAGCATTTAAAAGACTGTCAAGCAGCTTTTAACCTGCCTTAGGGAAACATCACCCAACAAAGGAAAATGAAGGATATGGCTAAAATGACAGCGTTATTTCATGCTTGAACTTAAAAGTCTTTGTCATGCATCACTTTAAAAATGTAAAGTGCTGAATTAATTTTTAAAGGAGAACAGTTACACAGTTACTTGTGGCTGATTATGAGGAAATCAGTGACCACAGTGAAAGCCGTAGCAATCAGTAAGAATTGTTTCTTAATACCTCATTTTTATTAGACAGTAGACAGACCTCTTCAAAACAGGAGCAGATGTATTTAGGTGACCTGATTTCAAAACTATGGAGCACCTGGAGATTTTTCCCAATATACATTCTTACTGCACTCACACACACTCTTGCTGGTGTGAGGAACACATGGAAATTACGCTTACTGGTAACTAAGTACTAACCTTCGCTGTGCCCTGTTCTAGTCCTTCATTTCCTTTTCCTGTTTTTACACAGGAAGACCACTTCCTGTTTTCACAGGAAGTGAGAATGGCTTGCCCCCGTACTAGCGAATTGGAGCTGGTGGAGGAGAGAAGAAATGGAAAAACATGTGTTGGCTTGGCTGAAGAGGAAGTATGGGACTACAGGGTTACTCCCACTCCTTGCTCTTTATCTCATTTGTTTGCATTCTATGCATAAATACAGGGTGGTAACAAAAAGAAAAACAATGATGGTTTCAATCAATATTTTGGATTTCTGTAAAAGGAGTTTAGGTCCCCACAGGGCTTTACAAATGCTATGGTTGTATATACAATCTTAAACTAATTTACATATGATTGTAGACTTTAATTTAATCTCTAGCAAATTTAATCTCTCAGCAAACAGTGGTAATTACGAGATTAAAAACAAAAACAAACCTACAACGAGTTCTTTTGTTCTGTGGTTCAAAACATGGCTACCTGGCTTAAACAAAACACAGAACTGATAATTTGTAGGCTACACTGACGTACTTCTGGATGTTCAGTCAGGGAATTCTTACCAGATAAAAACACTTACTATGGCATGCCCCTGAAAATAACTTAACACACTCTTTAGCCTGTTAGATTTTCCTTCCTAGAAAAAATCACAATCTGTCCTGATGTGCCTAATTGACTCATCTTGACCCAAACCTTGTTTCTTTGCTTATATATGGAATCTGAAAGAATGTAAAATGAATTATTGATACGCTGTTAAATGGAGTAAAATCTAAAGTGTGGCATCAGAAAGATTTCAAGAGAAAACACATGTGGGAAGGGGAAGATCAAGAAAATACAGCAGATTCCTAATTTTCCAACTTCCTTCATTGAGTCCACAGTGAACATTTTTCTCTATGACCCTGAAACACTTAAACCAAAAGAAGTCCTACTACCATGGAATAGTCTTTATTTTGAAGGCCTAAGGACATCAGCTGTAAGGACAGGAGATGATATCATGTGCCTGACTAGGTGGTAATTATGATCTTGCAACTGCAATTTGACATGTTTAAGACTACAGCATGGTATCACTTATGTCTTCAAAAATCAAAGAAGGTCCCTTGAGACAACGTACAAAGCTTTCTTTGTTAAAGAAAGAAAATATTTTTTTTTTTCTTATAAACAAGATAACAGTTATCCCTTTGATTCTTTGGATAGGAAAGGAAATAAACATGCTTCTGTCTTCTCAGATGATACTTGATTGTCATTTTATGGCATATACTAGTATTTGATTCTGCCAGTTGAAAGACAGCTTGCTAGCACACCCTCCTGACTAAATACAAAAGAGGTTTTCCTCAAACAAGAGGGGGTTTATTACATGAACAATACAGAGGAGAAACAAGATAAAATATCAAAATTAAAAATTTAATATAAAATAATGCTTCTGCTGTTACAATCAAGGCATACAACAGATGTGTCATTGTGACCAGATAAAAAATAATATTGTTTGCTAGAGACATAAACCACCTTTTTCATTAGAAATAATGTCTTGTTATGACTGGCTGTGGTAGCATAGTACATTTGGCACAAGTGAGAACACCCGTGGCATGCTACCAAGTTTAGAATTCTTTCTCATGATGGATAATGTTCAGAAAAAAAATTGAGCATAATGATATAACAAGCAGGCACTTAAGCAGATGTTTTATCTGAACAAAGTGGTTGAGAAACCTAAAAGAATGCAGGTTTGCTTCTGGTCCTCAGTTCTTCTTTAGTATTTCATTTCTTTGGGGAAAAAGCTTTGAGGAATCATTGTAAAATTATCCATAAAATAAAAAGTGGTTAAAAAGTCTTGTTACTCTCAGATAGAAAGTGGGTCTCTAGCCTTTTGACATGCTCAGCTCCTATTGCAGCTGATGTACTACCAGACGCAGATCTGCCCAAATTTGGAGAGATATCTCCAAATTTGGAGAGAGTGAGGAGAGCTCCTCTTGGCAAGGCGAGTTCCTCATTGCTGGAGGAAGCAATGCGGGTCACGCTCATAACAGCCATTTCAGCTTAACTCAGCCAAGTGTCATTGTAGAAGGAAAAGCATGGGAAGGCATGAGATGTTAGCTGGCAGCATGCTACTCCATTACACCACTTTCCATTCAAACAAAGTTAGAGCCGTACTGAGCTGCCCCAATTAGAGCAGCACCAGATAATCTGGAATCAAGAAAACACAAGCAGACCTTTGCACTTTCCATACTGTACTTTAGAGCATTTGTCAAGGACCTTGCATGGGTTGTAGATGTGTGCCTATCACAGTCAAATTCTGATTCAGATAGTTATGGTCTGCCTGCCAATTATCCTGTAAAATTGAAATTGAACTGCTATTCCTTACCCTCAGTCCTAATTTCCTAGCTGATCACACTACACACTGAAAGACTATACTTTCCTATATTTTACTCATTATTGAACTGATTTCTTCATGGATGGTAAATAAATTTTAAGATCTTTTGTGATGACAGTGTGAAAACTTTTGAATATTGGAGCAGCTGAGTCAGTAGCATAGCTAGATCCTTGCTCAGCTACAATTATCCTGATAACTATGACTCAGACCCCGAGAAGAAAAGTTTTCAGTTCTGCTCTATGGCTTCATTGGTTAAGTGGATTTAATCGAATTGTCAACCTGCAATATGTCATTGGGGTTGGTGGTTGTTGTAACTGGCTACATTCAGTAACTAACACTATAGATGAATAGCCAACTGCTTCCCTTCTAGCTGGCTTATTTACTGTGAGTGACGAATGGATGAAGTAACCTCTTGAAATTCAGATGCTCCAGTGTGATCCTGGCATTAGGACCACTCATCAAGTCACAAACCATCCTCTTGTACATTTCTGCTTACAATAAAAGAAACAATTTGCAGATATTAAGTGCTGGATCACAGCTATAAATAAAGGACTCTTAATTACTCTGTCAATGCCCCACCAAACAAGGTAGTGAGAGCTTAATTAAACCCATGATTATTTATGAAAAATATACGTCTATTAATTTCATGACAGCACGAATAATCTCAGAGAATTAGATCGAGTTGTTTGAATGTGACTCTTCAAAATCTATGCAATCTGCTATGACACCTGATTTCACCTGCCCATTTTGTGACTAGCAGCTTAAAAATACACATTTTATGAATAAAAAATCAGGCAATATTTCAGAAGTTTTCTAGCAGGCTGAGGAACTTTCAATCTTAAAAGTCCAAGCCTTTATTACACTGGAACTAATTCATCAATTTTTTCTCCTTTCCCCCACCCCTCCCCTTAAATATGTGCTTACAGCTTCTTGATGTAATTGTTGAAACTCACACCCCATGAGGGAAGGAAAAAAAGTAGTAACCTTCTGGAACAGGAGATTGGAAACTAAGGCAGTTCAGATGGTCTTGTAGTTAAAGCATTGGCTAAGAGTCAGATAATGAGGGTTTAGGATCTGACACAAACTTCCTGTGTGATTTTTCTGAAAGCTATTTCAAGCCAAACTATGATACTTTGTTTAATAATAATGAGCTAGAGCATGCTCCCCCATGATTCAGTTGGAACTACTTGTGGAGCAAAGCATCATGCCTTTTTGTGAAAGTGGCAGAAATCAGATCTTCAGTCTCCTCCTCCCTTGTCCTTGAGTCAACGGAATGGTAATACAAATCCTAACCTCCGCAACAAAATGTTCTTCTATTTCTTGCCTCACTTATGCTGTTCAGATATTTCAGTGGTGGTGTTAATGGTCTTGGTCCAGAAAAGTATATAAGCATGTTTCTGGCCTTAAACACAAACACCACCATTAAACTTTATGGCTTACTTAAGTATAAGACCATTAAATCATGGACAAGTCTAGGTGAAATCTGATTGCTTTACTTAGCACCTCTGAACTGTGGAGCTCTGGAAAGACCTACAGCAGTGCTGGAAGAGCAATAGTCTTGGCCTCACTTCTAGTGGAAATACTTCCAATATAAGGAGATCATTTAGACTTGCTGATTAATGAAGATTCCCCCTCAAATATTGTACTTGATAAAGAAAGTCCCATCTGAGTAAGTCTCTAAATATGACAATAAAAGATATGTACGCTGGTTTAAAGACTTTCTATCATCTGCTTTCTAATGATGTCATCTTGTTTTACAACTGTGTCTATACATACTGGTAATAAATTGCATATAACAGTAATTATATACCCCAGTACAGAGTACTCCATATACTTTATTGATCATTGTTTTCTCACTCTTCAGAGATACTGCATTATTATTCAAGAATTGCAATGAATATCTTTTATAAACCAGTTTTAAAAATATTCCTTAGTCCAAACCAAGCATCAAATTTTCATCCCCTTCCTACTGCGATGTTCAAAATCTACATCTGAACCTTGATATTTAAACTGATTATTATACTTTGCCCATTCCTTTGGCCAGCTTCTTAGTTAGCAGCTCTTATTTTTAAATGGCACCCCAATCAGATGAAACTAAAATGTGATATGTAATGCAAAACAATTTTACAAGCAATATCTTGAATTTTTGTATTTGTAAAATTTCATCTTACATGAAAGAGAATAAGTATTCTAGATAAGAAATGTGTCAGCTTTTCTAGGGATATATTACCAGCAGCACACGTGGATTTGTAGTGTTCTGATCTACACTAAGTATTCTGCCAGTCAAAATACACTTAGTACATAACTTATACAGCGTAATCTGACATAGCCACAGGCGGCTTCACACCAGAGTTCAAAAACAATTTGCTTGGTAAATTAGCTAATAATATTGCAGCAATATTTCACTAATTAGTCTTCCAATTTATTAGTGATACTTACATGGAAATTGAGAAGTAGAGACTGCTGTTTATTATACATAAAAACTATACATACAAATTAGTTTCCAGTTAATTATGTAGACATATAATGTATCTACTAGTACTCAATATCACCACATATCCACATTGTTGGTAATTCAGAGCTCATAGCTACATTTTTCCATCATCAGATTTGTATTGACTAGCTCACATCTGAAATTATTCTGCTATGCAAGAGAACCGTTCTCTACTGAATAGTCAATTGCATTTGAAGGTCCTTATTTGATGCATGGATTCAAACTGTGTTCTCCTAAGATTTCCTTTGTAATTCAGAGATGACCTATTGCTTACCATTCTGACTTTTGATTTCCCATCTGCCCCCACAAAAACTTCTGCTGGAACGTGCATGTTGTAGGTCGGTGACCCTCTGTAAGACATGAAGAATACTTTATCTAATGGAGCTGGAGAGCAACAACATAATTGCAAACTGATGCCCTGACACTACATTGTGATGTTGTCTCACAACTTTGTCACAATACTCAGGAGAGAGAGCAAGCATGTACTGAAGTTGCACCATAAGGCAAACAACACAGTGCAATATCAGAATGTCACTCTGCAGTTATTTCCCAGCCCTCGGTGATTTTGTTCAGTGGAAGTACTTGCTTTCCTCTCCCACTGATGCTCAACAGCTGCTAAGAGAGCTGTTTATCTCTCCTTCCTATAGCACTAGCTTCCAATCCTAACCATGACATTCCCATGAAAAGTAATCAAAGGTTCACTGGAATACATGCAGAACTCCAAAGCTTTCTGTCCTCTGAGTATACCTGGGAAATGTCTATCTGAAATAATACAGATACCAAAATCCTATGAATAATTCAGTTACACTACGTAATAACTCACACCTGTTCCTCATTGTGAATGAGTTTGAATGGCTCTTCCCTGTTTCCCTTCCCTGGATTTTGAGACAATGGAAAAAAACCCATCTTTTTCTTTCCTAACACCACAGTTAAAAACTGGTCTACAGTCTTTCAGACTAGCATGTTTGCATTCTAAAAAAAGTAGTCAAATTTTCATTTGAGTTTTATACTTTATCAGGTGACTTATCTTTGTTAGGGAACATGAATTTTGAAAAGGAGTCTGATCCTAGGCACTTAGATGGCACTTAGACATACATTTCAAGGATATTTCCCCAGCAAAAATGGGGAATTATAAATTACCAAATGGCATGTACTTTTTGTCCTAAACTGAGGAACAATGACATCTCTAAACTATTGTGACCTATGCCTTTTACTAGACGTAGTCTGCATATATGACTATTGTAGGTATAGCATGTAAATCAGAACTCAGCTGCTTAAAAGTAATAGCTGACCAGCACAATGCAGCGATTACATATTTATAGAAATATAAATGTATTTTTTGTTGAAACATGCCAAAAATAGCAACCATGTACATACTTCCAAAGCTCCAGATATCAGGTATTGGATTCATCTTCATTCTGCATCAAGGGACCATTGTTTAATTAACTGAAACAACCAAATGCATTTGCCAGCCTGCATGGCTTTACAGAAAGTAGGTATAGTGTGAAGAGTGTTCCCAGTAGGGGAAATCATCCAGCTATCCTGATTGCATCCTAAAATATTTTGGGAGTTTACTGAACAAGAGTTAAATTTACTGCTGTGCTGATTTGACATTGCCCATGTTTGGGTTATAAATGGCGACTTCATATTAAAATGGGAGAAGTAATATTTTGTCATGAGAATTAAATGGCTGTAGTGATTGGTTTAAAATTCCCTAACTTCTTTTTGGTTGTTTCTTTTTTTAATTTTATTTCTTGGATTTCAACATGCCTCCATCCTGTTCAGCAGCTGAAATTTCTCTCTCTCCTATTACATTTCATTTCATTTCATTTTTTACATTTATGGCCATTCAAGTAAGTGAAAAGAACCTGTCTCAGCAGTACCTCACTTCATGCAGCTCCAAGGTCTTTCCACACAGAACTGACTATTAATGAGAGGAAGAGAGATGAGCCTTTGAAAAGCATTGAGACATCCATTTTGGCAATTCTGGACCCCTTTTTTTTGACAGAACTTCCTTTTACTTTCCAGTAAGATAGCCTGGTTCAAGTACTAATATACATGATAATGCAAGGGATAAAAATGTGGCTACAGCTTCATGGACTTCACTGTTTTTACTTTGGCAAAGCCAAAGTGACTAGTACCTATATATGCTGTTATAAAAGAAACCACCACCTCCCATTCAAGCTTACAATACTATCAGTTCTGTCTAATACAGAGCAATCCCCACAGCTGCCACATTGGACAAATCTACAGGAGACCTGGGACAAATCTTAATTTCATTTTAACCATGAATAATGAAAGATTAAGGCCCTGGGACAGTAATGAACCACACTGATGGCACAAATTTCTCTAAAATATCTTTGATATTTTCTGGGAAAAATATTACTCTTATAATATTGCTGATGGCTTTCTTAATGAATGTGGATTTAAATGTAGTATATCTGTTTCAATATATTATTTCATAGTATTTCCTCCTTGTCTTAGTTCATGAACAAATTAGTTTCCAATTTCCTAATATTCTCAATTGTTTCTTCTGTCCATATAAACCCAAATATTTTCAGAAATGGGCCCAAAGCAGAAAATTCAGAGACAAGATGATGATCTTAACTTGCCCCAGATTTGACAGGACTACATCAAATCCAATTTGCAGATGAAAGTGTAGCTCAAAAAGAGGCAATAGCTGTTCTGTCTACCTAACAATTGAAATGCACATAGACATGGAGAATAAAAAAGATAATTCCATAGAAACGCAGATGGATTAAATGACTTGCCATTGGTTAGCTAGTGTGGCAGTGGAAGAGTTAGGAAATGAACCCAGGCTCTTCTTAGCTTCTATTCAGCGACTTAATCAGGAAACCATCTCCTGACCTATAGCATATAATCAAACCAACACTAATTAGGAATTTTTATTACTCCTCTTATTCTGTTTGTAATCCAGAGCCTTCCCTGTCTCTCCTGCTATCAGGGATCACATATGCAAGCCTTTGCTGCCTCCTAAATCACTCTATTCACTATAAACCTGTTATACATTTCCATTATTTGTTTGGTTTCAGTGCCTATTTCTTTCTGGATTGCAAGGTAGGCCCTCTGTGTTTGACTCGTTATGTTCTCCAGCCATCCATATTCAGTTCTTGATCCTACAGGTTTCTATTTCTTCATTCTAGGTAGATTTTTTTGTCAGTGATTTTCTAGCCTTTAGATGTTTAAACAAATATTTATAAGGACCTGTATGGGTCTGGAAGGCAGATAAGGCTTTGCATTTCAGCAGTAAAAAAGCCTGTATGGGTCCATCAAATATCTAGATTCTAGTGTAGAGATTTAAGTTCTCTAGACTGGCTTCAAGCCAGTGAAACCTCACTTAGTATTTTTTTGGCTCTAACACGGCTTCCACCAGTTTTGCTTACCTTGTTGCCAGTGAGATGTGTGCACATCAGGCATGTATGACAAAACCACTGTTTCTTTCTGCATCATGATTCTCACAATTTGCTCTTCTAGCATTGAATTTAAATGCATCCCACTAATGATGCATCTGTCTGGGAACCATGTGCTTTGGCCTACGTGTCTTCAGGAGAAAGGGACAGCAGCCAAATGGCTATCTACAAACAGGTCCTCCAGTGTCTCTGAAGAATCTTTCCCAGGAAAAGAGTGGGAATTGAGGTGAATTACAGATTAATCTCATTTCTGTAACTAACACTGTAGCTGCTGTTTTTCCTTTGGTCGTTCAAATTTTTTGTGCTCTTAGAACTTCTTGTCCTCTCAAATCTGAAGTGCATGCTGGCGAGGAAGTCTTGGCCAGGAAGTTTATTTAGGGTTCCCATGAATATTGCTTAGAGCAAATACATTCTTTGACTGGTTTGATTACAACGGGGAGACATGCCTAACCACAGAAAGCAGCTGCTTTGATGACACTGTTGAATAAGCATCTCTTTCTAAATCTCATGTAAATATAAGTATAACCACAAAGAAGAGAAGGATCATGGTCCATTAACTTTAGGCTGTGTGAATAAATGTGAGATAATAACTGCCCAAAAACATTTCCATCTGAATTTGAGAAAACAAAACATAGGTCTGTTGTGAAGACACCAGGCTGACGTGTTTATACTCTGTTACCTGTTTCACTTGATCCACTACAGTTAAAAAAAAAAAAAGCTTTAATCTGTCTGCAGTAAGTCAGCAGTGATGTTTCTGCAATAAGCCAGCAGTGGTGCTTCTCACTGTCTACGCATTCTTAATATGTTTCTCCTGGTGCTGTCTTGGAAAGTTACTGACTGATTTGGATGATTGCATGAATTTTGCTATTATTTTTCATAGCAGAACTTGAAATGTTATATTTGTCTTCAAGCATGTTATTTCTGCAGTTAACTGAAAAAAAATTAGCATTTAAATGAAGATGTTAAATTCTGTCACAGAGAAAATAATGAGAACTATTAGTAGAAAGTATTCACAAATTTTTACTCTGTCGAGACATGATATAGATCTAAATTAGGCTATGTAAACTAGAAGCTGAAACTATTAACCTACAACCCAAACTCAGGGAAACAGTTTCTTCTGACTGCTATTCAAGGTGTGACCATCATCCAGAGAGCAATTACTTTCCTATGAGCAGTTTGCATGTGTGTGTTGAAATAAACAGGAAAATTTTCTGCCACATCACAGCCATCCCCCATCCTCTAAGGAAAAAGTATGCTCTTGATAATGCTAACATTTAAATTGCACCTTTAAAAGTAGGAATCATAGAATCATAGAATCATTGAGGTTGGAAAA
The DNA here is from genome assembly GCF_965638725.1 of Aptenodytes patagonicus. Taxonomy (NCBI): domain Eukaryota; kingdom Metazoa; phylum Chordata; class Aves; order Sphenisciformes; family Spheniscidae; genus Aptenodytes; species Aptenodytes patagonicus. Next base: position 35,216,080 of record NC_134952.1, on the reverse strand, counting down.
GACCTCTAAGATCATCGAGTCCAACCATCGACCCAACACCACCATGCCCACTAAATCATGTCCCTAAGCGCCTCATCTACACGTCTTTTAAATACCTCCAGGGATGGGGACTCCACCACTTCCCTGGGCAGCCTCTTCCAATGTTTCACCACTCTTTCAGTAAAGACATTTTTCCTCACATCCAATCTAAACCTCCCCTGCCGCAACTTGAAGCCATTTCCTCTTGTCCTATTGCTAGTTACTTGGGAGAAGAGACTGACACCCACCTCGCTACAACCTCCTTTCAGGTAGTTGTAGAGAGCCATGAGGTCTCCCCTCAGCCTCCTTTTCTCCAGGCTAAACAACCCCAGTTCCCTCAGCCGCTCCTCATAAGACTTGTTCTCCAGACCCCTCACCAGCCTCGTTGCCCTTCTCTGGACACACTCCAGCACCTCAACGTCCTTCTTGTAATGAGGGGCCCAAAACTGAACACAGTATTCGAGGTGCGGCCTCACCAGGGCCGAGTACAGGGGCACGATCACTTCCCTACTCCTACTGGCCACACTATTTCTGATACAGGCCAGGATGCCATTGGCCTTCTTGGCCGCCTGGAACTCTGACACTGCCGGCTCATGTTCAGCCGGCTGTCGACCAACACCCCCAGGTCCTTCTCTGCTGGGCAGCTTTCCAGCCACTCTTCCCCAAGCCCATAGCGCTGCATGGGGTTGTTGTGGCCAAGGTGCAGGACCCGGCACTTGTCCTTGTTGAACCTCATACAATTGGCCTGGGCCCATCTATCCAGCCTGCCCAGGTCCCTCTGCAGAGCCTTCCTACCCTTGAGCAGATCAACACTCCCGCCCAACTTGGTGTAGTCTGCAAACTTACTGAGGGTGCACTCCATCCCCTCATCCAGATCATTGATAAAGATATTGAACAAGACCGGCCCCAAAACTCAGCCCTGGGGAACACCGCTCGTGACCGGCCGCCAACTGGATTGAACTCCATTCACCACAACTCTCTGGGCCCGGCCGTCCAGCCAGTTTTTGACCCAGCGCAGAGTCCACCTGTCTAAGCCGTGAGCCGCCAGCTTCTCTAGCAGAATGCTGTGGGAGATGGTGTCAAAGGCCTTACTGAAGTCCAGGTAGACCACATCCACAGCCTTTCCCTCATCCACTAGGCGGGTCACCTGGTCATAGAAGGAGATCAGGTTGGTCAAGCAGGACCTGCCTCTCATAAACCCGTGCTGGCTGGGCCTGATCCCCTGGTTGTCCCGCTCATGCCTTGTGAGCGCCCTCAAGATGAACCGCTCCATAATCTTCCCTGGCACCGAGGTCAGGCTGACAGGCCTCTAGTTCCCCAGATCCTCCTTCCGGCCCTTCTTGTAGATGGGCGTTACATTGGCAAGCCTCCAGTCATCCAGGACCTCCCCCGTTAACCAGGACTGCTGATAAATGATGGAGAGTGGCTTGGCGAGCTCCTCCACCAGCTCCCTCAGCACCCTCGGGTGGATCCCATCTGGCCCCATAGACTTGTGAGCGTCCAGGTGGCGTAGCAGGTCATTGACTGCTTCCTCTTGGATTATGGGGGGTTCATCCTGCTTGCCGTCCCTGTCTTCCAGCTCGGGGGGCCGAGTACCCTGAGGATAACTGGTCTGCCTGTTAAAGACTGAGGCAAAGAAGGCATTAAGTACCTCAGCCTTTTCGTCATCCTCGGTGACAATGTTCCCCCCCACATCCAATAAAGGATGGAGATTCTCCTTGGCTCTCTTCTTGTCATTAATATATTTGTAAAAACTTTTTTTGTTGTCTTTAACGACAGCGGCCAGATTGCGTTCTAGCTGGGCTTTTGCCTTTCTCATTTCCTCTCTGCACGACCTAACGAGATCCCTGTACTCTTCTTGAGTCGCCTGCCCGTTCATGGGGATGGACCTTTCCATTCTACTAGTGGAAGGTTTAACTTGTGCCTTAAATTCATGACCTCTATAATTGGCCTTTGCTACCAGACATTCTTAAGGTGGATGTGAAAATTATTTTCTTCTAAGGATCTCACAGAGGAACTGGGAAAAATAGGAAAGAAATCCATAGCAATAGTAAGGTTGCGTCACAAGTAAAAATAAAAGTAACTTTCCATTAGAGGATATCTCTTATTCATTAAAACTTATTTTGAATCCACTGTTTCTGAGAGCATTAAATCAGTAGAAAAATTACCATTAGCAAGGTAAAAATACCCTAACATTTCTTCCACTTTTTAAAATACGTTATTAAAGCTCTTGTTAAATGGTTACATATCAAATCATCGTTGTCTCTAAGTAATTTGATTTATAGAAAAAGGGAAAACACATATTGCAGAACAATCTTCCATCTTAATTGCACGTTCAGATACACTAACCAAATTTGAACACCCAGTTAGAAACCTAATTATGTCTGACATGCAATCCCAGGTTTAAATAAAGGACCAAAATCCAAGAGCATCTTGATTTAATATTAAAATGCTGTTGTCACTAAATTAAAGTATTTGTTTATGGTTTTCAGCTTCACTGATATTAGAAATACAACTCATGAATAGAGCTTGTAAATGGGAAGATCCTGAAGAAAGCTTCTATGGTATGGAGGAAACTCAAGATGTGAATGAAATGCATATGTTTCTTTTTAAAGATGAATAGTTCAGTGTCTCCCCAGGTGTTGTTAGTAGTATTCAAGCCATTAGTTATAAATTATTGACTTTGTAAGGCAGTTAGTTATCTTATTTGAAACTAGATTTCAGAAGCCATCTGCACAATTTCCGTTAATTTGCGTAGAAGAGAATGAGATCTTGAAACTCTCTTTAATTTTGTATTGCTTTAATGGCACTACTGCTGAATACCACTATATCGTAACTTACAAACAAAAGATTCAGTCCCTAGAAATTAAGTGCTTGGTCTCAAATTTAAAAGATTTCCTCTAAAAGATTCCTCTAAAAAGATTTCTTCTAAAGAGAGGAAATTATTTCGTCTAAAAAGATTTCCTCTGAAGAGGCTAATTTCCTATGTTTGCATAGCCTTGGCAATATCTTAAAACAAATTTCTGGCCAAAGATTAAACTGGCAACCCCGTGTTAAAACTCATTTCTGACAAAGAAATACACAAGATAGCCAGACTTCTAAGTGGATTTACCGGAACCTAATTCTACTTAAATACATGAGTAACCATGCTTGGACAAGCTGGTCCATACCAATCTCTGCATTTTATTCAAGCCAAAAAATGGGTTTGGGGTTTTGGACTTTGCTTTTTTGGGTTTGATTTTTTGCTTTGTTTTGTTTTGTTTTGCCAGATTCCACTCTGTCATTACAGGCTACTAGTGAGTTGGTTAGAGAAACAATACAATTACCTTTTCCACCTGCCTTATACTTCAATGGAAATATATAACATTGTAAAGGGGTATGCTGGTTTTGACTGGGATAGAGTTAATTTTTTCCACAGTAGCTAGTATGGGGCTGAGTTTTGGATTTGTGCTGAAAACAGTGCTGATAATACAGGGATGTTTTTGTTATTGCTGAGCAGTGCTGACACAGAGTCAAGGCCTTTTCTGCTTCTCACACCACCCCACCAGCGAGCAGGCTGGGGGTGCACAAGAAGCTGGGAGAGGACACAGCCGGGACAGCTGACCCCAACTGACCAAAGGGATATTCCATACCATATGACGTCATGCTCAGCATATAAAGCTGGGGGAAGAAGAAGGAAGGGGGAGGACATTGGGAGTGGTGGTGTTTGTCTTCCCAAGTAACCATTAGGCATGATGGAGCCCTGCTTTCCTGGAGATGGCTGAACACCTGCCTGCCGATGGGAAGTAGTGAATGAATTCCTTGTTTTGCTGTGCTTGCATGCACAGCTTTTGCTTTGCTTATTAAACTGTCTTTATCTCAACCCACGAGTTTTCTCACTTTTACTCTTCCGATTCTCTCCCCCATCCCACCAGAGGGTAGTGAGCAAGCGGCTGTGTGGTACTTAGTTGCCAGCTGGAGTTACACCATGACGAGGGGAAAATCTTTATGATGTGTTATTGTAGTGTTATGCTCTAAATCCTTGGTAAAAAGTCCTTGCTCCCACAGTATTTTGCTGGCTGTTAATCACTTTGAGGAGAAGAAAAGTAGGCTTTTGGAGAACATTTCAATTTTAAGATGGCAAAAAAAAAAATAGGGCAAAATGTCTGTACCTGTGCTTCAAACAAGGCTACATATGTTACTTGCAATTACATCAGCTTCCCTAGCTTCACTGTGAGAATAAATCAAGTCTGTGTGTTACTTCTTAGCAATTCTCAATAATGTATTATTAGCACATACACTGCACAATAACACCAAAGCTCCAAACCCAGAAGGACACTGATTTAGAAATAAACGTAAAATTTTAAATGATGACCATAAATCACAGTCTACACCAGTAATTTTTCCTCATACCCCCTCTTCCAGAGGCACTTCAGCTCAAGAGCACCTGAACAAACCACAGACACTGACTTCCTCTGATTCTGTATTTTATATCACCGATGCCCAGCCAGTCCCCGAGCAGCGGCCCCCCCGGCCAGCTTTCCCCGTTTATGTACTGAGCATGACATCCCATAGTATGGAATATCCTTTTGGCCAGTTTGGGTCAGCTGTCCTGGCTGTGCTTCCTCCCAGCTTCTTGCTGGCAGGGCATGAGAAGCTGAAAAGCCCTTGACTAGCAACAACCAAAACTTCAGTGTGTTATCAACATTATTCTCATCCTAAATCCAAAACACAGCACTGTACCAGCTACTAGGAAGGAAATTAACTCTATCCCAGCCAAAACCAGGACACCAAGGCACTTATACCCTTTGTCTTTCATACAAGTTATTTATCAAAGGTAGGAATAAAGATGTGTATACAGTCATACATATTCATATGTGTAATCAGTCTGTCATGCTGTTTAGGCATTTTCTTTCTTGTTGTGTACAGTGTCCTATTAGATTTGAGACTTCATCTTTCTTTTTTTAAAGTAGTTTAAAATAATTTTCCAAGTGAAAATAGTCAAATCAAACTTTCTGCATAATTGTGCTAGTTCAACAAAAAACATTAACTGTTTTTTTTAAGTCCACACTATTACATAAAGTTAATCTTGCACCTTTAATGACAATAGGCACTCTTATTCAGCTGATTGAGTAGACATATGCCTAAATATAAGAACAGTGAAATTCACAACCCTGGTAAAGATCAGTATGCACACATTTAACTTTGAGGACCTGCTTAGCTTAAGAAAGTCAGGCTAACATTAAATGACACCAAGACGACTTGATTTTTAAACCTTTCTGATTTCATACAAGCTTGACGCCAATGATGTTGGGTTCATTCCACCCTTTTCCACCAATAAATCTGTCATATTGCTCACAAGTTTAACAGCATTTTTGCTCAAACAAGGTATTGTTTAAAGATTCATTATCAGAAATCTACTGCCTTGCAGGATGCTGTTGTCTCCCCAGTTCTTCTGTTAGATGTCAATGGAATTATTTTAACAAGAAGTTAACATGTATCCTAGGAATAAATGCAGGATGTCTGAAGAATAAAGCTGAAATACATGCAGGCTCTGACTAGTTGCCTGATTCATTTTCCATATAAATCAATGGAAATCTTTTCATTACATTGTGAGCTAGGCCTAATGAAGAATTTCCCCCCCCCTTACTCAGTGTTTCATGACATGAAAAAATAATAATTTGTAGCCCTATCCAGATTTCAATTCAAGTGTATCAAATCTCAAATGGTATCTTGCAACAAGTTACCCTGAAGCCTCTACAATTTTGTTTACCTTTGCAAAAATCTTGAAGTTTCCAATATTTAAACTGTATTACCTTCCATCTTGAAAATGTATAGAACACAGAGGACAAACCATTATCACAAAAGTCTTTAAAAGAGTTTTAACGTGTGGTAAACTAATAGTATTTCCAGAAGTTGTTCTGCCGCTGTCTTGCCATTTGAAATGGATGAAATTTTTTTTTCATGGTGTCTACCTGTAGTCTACAAATGGGATTTTTTTTTTAACTCTATCCATCTGCTATTATCTGTTGTACTTCTTAGTAAAATTGATTTATTTTTTTCCTTTCTTATAAAGTAGGCAAGTAGCCTTTTGGTAAAATTACCAGATCTAGTTAAGGAAGTTTGGAAAAGAAGAAGGATCTGTATTATTCTAAGTACCATTGGAGTAATAGCATATGATGGAACAAGAATGAACCGAATAATGAATGAAACAAAGACATGTGAATACCTGAATGTTCATTTTACTTCTGTGTGTATCTTGTCTGTCTGTCTGAGTTTTGCTTGAAGTAGCAAACTTGACTGTTGCAGTTTGAACTAGGACAGCCTGTAAAAAAACAGTGTATGTTTTATGTCTATATGACAGTGAACTGTGCCCTCATGCAGTACTCCTAGTGAATGTTGGAAAATCTCCAAAATTTACCTGCAGAACAATGTAGATTTTGTTATACTAAAAAGCTGTTGGAGGCAGAAATTTAAATCTAGTATGAAATAGTGAAACACCCAAAATAAATGTTCATTTAGAAAGACTCTGTAACTCTATTAAACTCTTTAACTTACAATATTGCTCCAACCTAAAATGAATTAACTTCATTTTGGTCAAGGAAAACATTTGGTTTCAGGATAATTAAAATTTTAAAGATTTTACACGGCAGTTTTTTCAACTGTTAACCAGCTGCAAGCAGAGAACAGACAGTGGGAAACAATTTCTACTTTCATTTTGGGGGTAGATTGCCCCTGGACATGATCTGTGAGAGGGCCTGGCCCGTGTGATATACTCTGGACAGGTGATAGAGGGGTGCATGACAATACTAAGTGATTCAGAAGAGAATTCAGAAAAGCCAATTGTGGATTACTGCAGAAAGTACTTACAACACTGACTGACTGGGTAACAAAATGTCAGATGAAACACAATATAGATAAACAGAAAGTAATGCACATAGGTTAAAACAATCCCAGCTTTAAATATACAGTGCTGTGATATGACCTGCTGGGAAATGAAATCTTGGGGTTATAATAGGCGATTCTATGAAAACATTAGGCAACTGCTCAGAAGCAGCTGATAAAGGAAATAGGATGCCAGGTATTATTAGGAAAGGAATAGAAAACAAACTGCAGTCTGCCATTGTGCATTCACACCTTGTGCTGTTCAAGAAAACTGGAAAATTTGGAGAAAAGCAAGGGTGATTCAAAGTAAGGGAAGAACTCCATGCAAAGAGCAACTGAAATGTAGGACTTTTCAGTGTTGGAGTCAACCGAGGGGAGGGATGTGAATAAGAACAGTGAAATTGTGAATAGCATTGGTATGGTGAATAGGTAAAGTTTGTTCACTGTCTCTTACAGCAAAATCAGCAATTAGCAGGCTCAAAAAATCAAAAATAGATACTTTTTCATATATCATGTGCATAAGCTCCCCCCTGCAAGACACCTGTAGATGCTAAATATCAGATTTTTCTTCCATTAACTAGCCTATGAAGTGCTACTAAATGCAAAGACACTGCCTCTGCCTTCGTGAGCTTCTGAAACATGATTAGATATTCAGGGAGAGCATTTTGAGAAGCTTTGATTCCTCAAAGCCTCAAATCACTCCTCTGATTCTGCTCACTTATTTTCAGTAAAGATTCAGATTCAGTATCTACCACTGTTGTTCACAATATATTGGACTAAATGGCCAGTTTTGGTCTGATCTGATCTATCTGGTTTATGTTAATTTGAAGTTAAATAAATAATGATGCATTCAATTTACATTCAACTCAGAAATTTCAAAGGTATCCTGTTAAACTTGCTTTTGTGCAAAATGTTTGTCGAATGTAGTTCAGGCAGAAACATGTAAATTTATATGAGCTGAAATACCATTAGCTGTCTAATGAACTCTATGGAGTTCAGCTGTCTCACAGGGGGAAAAGGATTCTCCCTCATGAATTAGCGGGGCTCATCGAGAGGGCTTTAAACTGGCTTCGAAGGGGGAAGGGGATAAAACCAGGCCCACTAGAGATGAGCCTAGGGGTGGCGTGCCGATGCCAGGGGCGAAATCGATAGCCCAGCTCAAGTGCGTCTACACCAATGCACGCAGCATGGGCGGCAAACAGGAGGAGCTGGAAGCCATTGTGCAGCGGGAGAGATATGACTTAGTCGCCATCACAGAAACATGGTGGGGTGACTCTCACGATTGGAGTGCTGCAATGGATGGCTATAGACTCTTCAGAAGGGACAGGCGAGGAAGGAGAGGCGGTGGGGTGGCTCTGTACATTAGGGAGTGTTTCAATTGTCTAGAGCTCAATGATTGTGATGATGATACGGTTGAGTGTTTATGGATACGGATGAGGGGGAAGGCCAACGAGGCAGATATCCTGCTGGGAGTCTGTTGTAGACGACCCAACCAGGACGAAGAGGCAAATGAAGCATTCTACAAGTGGCTGGCAGAAGTCTCACAATCGCTAGCCCTTGTTCTCGCGGGGGACTTCAACTTCCCTGACATCTGCTCGAAATACAACACAGCAGAGAGGAAGCAGTCTAGGAGGTTCCTGGAGTGTGTGGAAGACAACTTCCTGACGCAGCTGGTAAGTGAGCCTACCAGGGGAGGTGCCTCGCTCGACCTGCTGTTTACAAACAGAGAAGGACTGGTGGGAGATGTGGTGGTCGGAGGCCGTCTTGGGCTTAGTGACCATGAAATGGTAGAATTCTCGATTCTTGGTGAAGTAAGGAGGGGGGGCAGCAAAACCGCAACCATGGACTTCCGGAGGGCGGACTTTGGCCTGTTCAGGACGCTGGTTGAGAGAGTCCCTTGGGAGATGGTCCTGAAGGGCAAAGGGGTCCAGGAAGGCTGGACGTTCTTCAAGAAGGAAGTCTTAAAGGCGCAGGAGCAGGCTGTCCCCGTACACCATAAGAAGAACAGCTGGGGAAGACGACCGGCCTGGCTAAACAGGGAGCTTTTGCTGGGACTCAGGAAAAAAAGGAGAGTTTACTGCTTGTGGAAGAAGGGGCAGGCGACTCAAGAAGAGTACAGGGATCTCGTTAGGTCATGCAGAGAGGAAATGAGAAAGGCAAAAGCCCAGCTAGAACGCAATCTGGCCGCTGTCGTTAAAGACAACAAAAAAAGTTTTTACAAATATATTAATGACAAGAAGAGAGCCAAGGAGAATCTCCATCCTTTATTGGATGTGGGGGGGAACATTGTCACCGAGGATGACGAAAAGGCTGAGGTACTTAATGTTTTCTTTGCCTCAGTCTTTAATAGTTAGACCAGTTATCCTCAGGGTACTCGGCCCCCCGAGCTGGAAGACAGGGACGGCAAGCAGGATAAACCCCCCCATAATCCAAGAGGAAGCAGTCAATGACCTGCTACGCCACCTGGACGCTCACAAGTCTATGGGGCCAGATGGGATCCACCCGAGGGTGCTGAGGGAGCTGGTGGAGGAGCTCGCCAAGCCACTCTCCATCATTTATCAGCAGGTTAACGGGGGAGGTCCCGGACGACTGGAGGCTTGCAATGTGACGCCCATCTACAAGAAGGGCCGGAAGGAGGATCCGGGGAACTACAGGCCTGTCAGCCTGACCTCGGTGCCAGGGAAGATTATGGAGCAGTTTATCTTGAGGGCGCTCACAAGGCATGAGCGGGACAACCAGGGGATCAGGCCCAGCCAGCACGGATTCATGAGAGGCAGGTCCTGCTTGACCAACCTGATCTCCTTCTATGACCAGGTGACCTGCCTTGTGGATGAGGGAAAGGCTGTGGATGTGGTCTACCTGGACTTCAGCAAGGCCTTTGACACCGTCTCCCACAGCATTCTGCTAGAGAAGCTGGCGGCTCACGGCTTAGACAGGTGTACTCTGCGCTGGGTCAAAAACTGGCTGGACGTCCGGGCCCAGAGAGTTGTGGTGAATGGAGTTACATCCAGTTGGCGGCCGGTCACGAGCGGTGTTCCCCAGGGCTGAGTTTTGGGGCTGGTATTGTTCAATATCTTTATCAATGATCTGGATGAGGGGATGGAGTGCACCCTCAGTAAGTTTGCAAACGACACCAAGTTGGGCGGGAGTGTTGATCTGCTCGAGGGTAGGAAGGCTCTGCAGAGGGACCTGGACAGGCTGGATCGATGGGCCGAGGCCAACTGTATGAGGTTCAACAAGGCCAAGTGCCAGGTCCTGCACTTTGGCCACAACAAAACACTCTTGGGGAAGAGTGGCTGGAAAGCTGCCTGGCGGAAAAGGACCTGGGGGTGCTGGTTGACAGCCGGCTGACCATGAGCCGGCAGTGTGCCCAGGCGGCCAAGAAGGCCAATGGCATCCTGGCCTGTATCAGAAATAGTGTGGCCAGCAGGAGCAGGGAAGTGATCGTGCCCCTGTACTCGGCACTGGTGAGGCCGCACCTCGAATACTGTGTTCAGTTTTGGGCCCCTCACTACAAGAAGGATGTTGAGGTGCTGGAGCGTGTCCAGAGAAGGGCAACGAGGCTGGTGAGGGGTCTGGAGAACAAGTCTTATGAGGAGCGGCTGAGGGAAGTGGGACTGTTTAGCCTGGAGAAAAGGAGGCTGAGGGGAGACCTCATGGCTCTCTACAACTACCTGAAAGGAGGTTGTAGCGAGGTGGGTGTCGGTCTCTTCTCCCAAGTAACTAGCGATAGGACAAGAGGAAATGGCTTCAAGTTGCGCCAGGGGAGGTTTAGACTGGATGTGAGGAAAAATGTCTTTACTGAAAGAGTGGTGAAACATTGGCACAGGCTGCCCAGGGAAGTGGTTGAGTCCCCATCCCTGGAGGTATTTAAAAGACGTGTAGATGAGGCACTGTCGTGGTTTAACTTCAGTCGGCAACTAAGCACCACGCAGCCGCTCGCTCACTCCCCCCCACCCGGTGGGATGGGGGAGAGAATTGGAAGAGCACAAGTTAGAAAAACTCATGGGTTGAGATAAAAACAGTTTAATAATTGAAATAAAATGATAATAATAATAATATGATAATAATAATAATAATACACAAAGCAAGTGATGCACAGTACAATTGCTCACCACCCGCCGACCGATGCCCAGCCAGTCCCCGAGCAGCGGCCCCCCCCGGCCAGCTTTCCCCAGTTTATGTACTGAGCATGACATCACATGGTATGGAATGTCCCTTTGGCCAGTTTGGCTGTGCCCCCTCCCAGCTTCTTGTGCACCTTCAGCCTTCTCAGTCGGTAGAACATGGGAAGCTGAAGAGTCCTTGGCTAGTGTAAGCATTACCTAGCAACAACTAAAACATCGGTGTGTTATCAACTTTGTTCTCATCCTAAATCCAAAACACTGTACCAGCTACTAGAAAAGAAATTAACTCTATCCCTGCCGAAACCAGGACAATATCCACCCCTTATTCTATACCATCTGCGTCATGCTCAAGTCTCATATTTTCCAGTACATTTTCATTAATCACCACCCCTTTATATATATATATATATATACACACACACAGAGATATCATTCCCTTCGTCTGTGGGCCATCCCTCTAAAATGTTCGGTGAGTTCATTTAGTCCATGACTTCGGGCTCCATCTGTCATAATAATATTTCAGGGCAGGAAAAATGGAGATGGTATGTGGTGTTGGATTGTTCCATGTTGAAGTCAGTTCTGGTACCATCATCACTGTGCTTTGCTTGGTTTCACTGAAGTTATTCTTCATTAGTCTGGGTGATTCTTATTGTAATAACATTAGTATGGCATATAATATTATTAGTATTATTAGTATATCTGTGTATTATTAGTATAACTATTATAACTATAATTAGTACTTAACATCACATAATTCAGATCATTGGCTATTCTCACCCAAAATCAAATCCCCTTGAGGCACACATCGGACTTCCCCATCCTCCCGCATTATCCACCAAGTGCACCCACGTCCTTGAGCAAAAGCAATCCCATGGATGAGTCTGCCTCTGCCCGAGGCAGGAATAACCCAGACTGTCTTCCCCAGCATATTTTTTATGTGCACTACAGGAACTTTATTCCCATCTACAGTACGTAAAAGTTCTGACTGGGCAGGGCCTGCTCGATTGGCAGATCCCCTAGTGTTGACTAACCAGGTGGCCTTTGCTAAATGCGTATCCCAATGTTTGAACGTCCCGCCACCCATTGCTCTCAGTGTAGTCTTTAACAGTCCATTGTATCGTTCAATTTTCCCAGAGGCTGGTGCATGATAGGGGATGTGATACACCCACTCAATGAAGTACTCTTTGGCCCAGGTGTCTATGAGGTTGTTTCGGAAATGAGTCCCATTGTCTGACTCAATTCTTTCTGGGGTGCCATGTCGCCATAGGACTTGCTTTTCAAGGCCCAGGATAGCGTTCCGGGCGGTGGCATGGGGCACGGGATATGTTTCCAGCCATCCGGTGGTTGCCTCCACCATTGTAAGCACGTGGCGCTTGCCTTGGTGGGTTTGTGGGAGTGTGATATAATCGATCTGCCAGGCCTCCCCATATTTGTATTTCAACCATCATCCTCCATACCAAAAAGGCTTTAACCGCTTGGCTTGTTTGATTGCAGCGCATGTTTCGCATTCATGGATAACCTGGGCTATAGTGTCCATGGTCAAGTCCACCCCTCGATCACGAGCCCATCTATATGTTGCATCTCTTCCTTGGTGGCCTGAGGTGTCATGGGCCCACCGAGCTAGAAATAATTCACCCTTATGTTGCCAGTCCAGATCCACCTGAGCCACTTCAATCTTAGCAGCCTGATCCACCTGCTGGTTATTTTGATGTTCTTCAGTGGCCCAACTCTTGGGTACGTGAGCATCTACGTGATGGACTTTTACAACCAGGTTCTCCACCCGGGCAGCAATATCTTGCCACAATGCGGCAGCCCAGATGGGTTTGCCTCTGCGCTGCCAGTTGCTCTGCTTCCATTGCTGCAACCACCCCCACAGGGCATTTGCCACCATCCATGAGTCAGTACAGAGATAGAGCACTGGCCACTTTTCTCGGTCAGCAATGTCTAAAGCCAGCTGGATGGCCTTTACTTCTGCAAATTGGCTCGATTCACCTTCTCCTGCAGCAGTTTCTACAACTTGTCGCATAGGACTCCATAGAGCAGCTTTCCACCTCCGATGTTTTCCCACAAGACGACAGGACCCATCAGTGAACAGGGCATATTGCTTCTCATTTTCTGGTAGTTCATTATACATTGGGGCCTCTTCAGCACGCGTTACCTCCTCCTCTGGCAATATTCCAAAATCTTTGCCCTCTGGCCAATCCATGATCACTTCCAGGATTCCTGGGCGACTGGGGTTTCCTATTTGAGCCCGTTGTGTGATCAGTGCGACCCACTTACTCCATGTAGCATCAGTTGCATGATGTGTACAGGGGACCCTCCCTCTGAACATCCAGCCTAGCACCGGCAGTCGGGGTGCCAGGAGGAGCTGTGCTTCAGTGCCGATCACTTCTGAAGCAGCTCGAACCCCTTCATATGCTGCTAATATCTCTTTTTCAGTTGGAGTATAGCGGGCCTCGGGTCCTCTGTATCCCCGACTCCAAAACCCTAGGGGTCGACCTCGAGTCTCCCCTGGTGCTTTCTGCCAGAGGCTCCAGGTAGGGCCATTCTCCCCAGCTGCGGTATAGAGCACATTTTTTACCTCTTGCCCTGCCCGGACTGGCCCCAGGGCTACTGCATGAACTATCTCCCGTTTAATTTGTTCAAAAGCTTGTCGTTGCTCAGGGCCCCATTTGAAATCGTTCTTCTTCCGGGTCACTTGATAGAGAGGGTTTACAATCAGACTGTAATTTGGAATGTGCATTCTCCAAAAACCCACGACGCCTAAGAAAGCTTGTGTTTCCTTTTTGCTAGTTGGTGGAGACATGGCTGTTATTTTGTTGATCACATCCATTGGGATCTGACGACGTCCATCTTGCCATTTTATTCCTAAAAACTGGATCTCCTGTGCAGGTCCCTTGACCTTACTTTGTTTTATGGCAAAACCGGCCTTCAGCAGGATTTCGACTATTTCCTTCCCTTTTTCAAAAACTTCTCCTGCTGTGTTGCCCCACACGATGATATCGTCAATGTATTGCAGGTGTTCTGGAGCTCCACCCTGTTCTAGTGCAGTCTGGATTAGTCCATGGCAAATGGTAGGGCTGTGTTTCCACCCCTGGGGCAGTCGGTTCCAGGTGTACTGAACACCCCTCCAAGTGAAAGCAAACTGTGGCCTGCACTCCGCTGCCAAAGGGATTGAGAAAAACGCATTAGCAATATCAACTGTGGCATACCACTTGGCTGCCTTTGACTCCAGTTCGTATTGAAGTTCTAGCATGTCTGGCACAGCAGCACTCAGCGGTGGCGTGACTTCATTTAGGCCACGATAGTCTACTGTTAGTCTCCACTCTCCATTAGACTTCCGCACTGGCCATATGGGACTGTTAAAGGGTGAGCGGGTCTTGCTGATCACTCCTTGGCTCTCCAGTCGACGAATCAGCTTATGGATGAGAATCAGGGAGTCTCGGTTGGTGCGATATTGCCGCCGGTGCACTGTGGTGGTAGCAATTGGCACTTGTTGGTCTTCGACCTTCAGCAACCCCACAACAGAGGGGTCCTCCAAAAGACCAGGCAAGGTGGACAGCTGTTTAATTTCCTCCATCTCCAAGGCAGCTATACCAAAAGCCCACCGGTACCCTTTTGGGTCCTTGAAATACCCTCTCCTGAGGTAGTCTATGCCAAGGATGCACGGAGCATCTGGGCCAGTCACAATGGGGTGCTTCTGCCACCCGTTCCCAGTTAAACTCACTTCGGCTTCCAATACAGTTAGCTGTTGGGATCCCCCCGTCACCCCAGAAATACAGATGGGTTCTGCCCCTATATAGCTTGATGGCATTAGGGTACACTGTGCACCGGTGTCTACCAGAGCCTTATACTTCTGTGGGTCTGACGTGCCAGGCCACCGAATCCACACAGTCCAGTAAACCCGGTTGTCCCTTTCCTCCCCCTGGCTGGAGGCAGGGCCCCTCTAATCCTCATCACAGTACTCATTTCTCATTTCTTGTACGTACGGGTCAGAAGTTTCTTCATTAAGATCAAGAGTAAGATCAGCCCCTCTACTCTCTCTGGGGAACTGCCCGCTGGAAACTGGAGCAGCAATTTTCCTGGAAGAACCTCTTTCTGTGATTGTTTTCCCTTGCAATTCGCGTACCCGTGCCCCTAGGGCTGCAGTAGGTTTCCCATCCCACTTCCTCATGTCCTCTCCGTGGTCACGCAGGTAAAACCATAGGGTGCCCCGTGGTGTGTACCCTTTATATTCTCTCTCTTGAGCAAAAGAACGCTTACTTCTAATAGCCGAGATACTGGTCCGTACAGGTGAGGAGTAGGACCTATCCTCTCTGAGTTGCTGGATCTCCCGGGACAGTTTTTCGGACAGTTTCTCCACAGCCAAGACGATGGAGGAAGAAAGACTTTCCTCGTATTGCCGGAGTTGACTAGCCAATTCATCCACTGTTTGTTCCTCTCCATCTTTCCAGGTTATCACTGCCAATGAATTGGCGTATGACGATGGTGAGCTCCTTATAAACTTCCGCCACATGGGTCGTGTGCACTTGACTTCGTCTGGATCTTTGGATAGTTGTTTATTGTTCAGGTCATCATAAATCACCTCCAGCACAGCTAATTCTCTCAGAAACTGGATACCCTTCTCCATGGTGGCCCACTTGCTTGGGCGACATATGACATCTTCCTTAAAGGGATACCTTTCCTTCACGCTTGACAAGAGTCGCCTCCAAAGGCTGAGGATACGTGTCCCTTTTCCAATTGCTTTATCAATGCCCCCTTCCCTAGAAAGCGATCCCAGCTGCTTGGCTTCCCTACCCTCTAATTCCAGGCTACTGGCCCCATTATCCCAGCATCGGAGCAGCCAGGTGACAATATGCTCACCTGGACGACGGCTGAAATCTTTTCGTATATCTCGCAGCTCACTCAGGGATAGAGATCGGGTGGTCACTGCCTCGTTTATGAGTTCTTCCTCTTCCTCCTCCCCGATCAGCGGCCGGCTCTCCTCCTCCCGTTCTCGTGATGGCCCTTCTCCAGGGTATTCGTACAGTTCTTCCTCCGGTTCCCTTTTAGAAGAAGCTTCTTCCTCCCTTACTAAACGAGCCGACTTCCGCTTCCAAAATTTCTTCTTGTGTACAGGGGCGACTGATACCGGCACAGGCTGGTTCTTTGGTTCAGCCACAGGGCCTGTTGCCGGGGTTGGAGTGGTCGCAGTGCATGTCGCCGGGGTTGGAGTGGCCGCAGTGCAAGTGCATGTCACCGGAGTCCGAGTAGCCGCAGGGCCTGTTGCCGGGGTCTGAGTGACCGCAGTGCAAGTGCATGTCACCGGAGTCTGAGTGGCCGCAGGGCCTGTCGCCGGGGTTGGAGTGGCCACAGTGCAAGTGCATGTCACCGGAGTCTGAGTGGCCGCAGGGCCTGTTGCCGGGGTCTGAGTGGCCGCAGTGCATGTCGCCGGGGTCTGAGTGGCCTCAGTGCATGTCGCCGGGATTGGAGTGGCTGCAGTGCATGTCGCCAGGGTCTGAGTGGCCGCAGTGCATGTCGCCGGGGTCTGAGTGGCCACAGTGCATGTTGCCGGGGTCTGAGTGGCTGCAGTGCATGTCGCTGGGGTTGGAGTGGCCGTAGTGCGTGTTGCCCGGGTTTGAGTGGCCGCAGTGCATGTCGCCGGGGTCTGAGTGGCTGCACGGCCTGTCGCTGGGGTCGGAGTGGCCGCAGGGCGCGTTGCCCGGGTCTGAGTGGCCGCAGTGCGTGTCGTTTTACTGTCAGAGCCAGAGACCTTCCCTTCCCTTTGAGGGCACTGAATGGTGTTGAACAGGGCTCAGTAGGCATGGGCCAGGCCCCAGCACGTTGCAATGAGCTGCATCTCTCTGGAGTTGCCAGGGTGACAGCATACTTTGTCCAAATATTCTACTAACTTTTCAGGATTCTGCACTTGCTCAGGGGTGAAGTTCCAAAACACTGGGGGTGCCCATTGGCCTAGGTACTTGCCCATCTTGTCCCACACACCCTGCCACTCATAACTACTCAGCCTTGGGGCAGATCTCTGGATGATATTCTTAAATTGCTTACCAACTTTAGACAAAACCGAAACAGTATTCCCAAGAAGTATTAATAGAAGTATCTTAACTGCCCAAGGATGTTCAAAATACTGAAAAATTACTGTAATGAAGGAGGAAACATTATAGAAGAAGGTAGTGACCCTGCCATTCTGTATTTCCTCCGTAAAAAAACTCTCAGAAAAGTTACTGCAATTGCTAGTTGTCTCCACGAAATGATCTCCGTGGTACAGTAACGGCTTCATTGCGAAGTTTACATACCACACTAACGTCAAGGTCAATGTTCTAAAAACAAACCTCACAAGTGAGACATTACTATTCACTGCAGACCACAGCAAACTGCAAAACCCAACACCAATCTTTAACATGTACAGCAGGAAAAAGAGCGCGATGCAGATTATACAAATCAATATCGAGAACAGAGAAACCAACATTGTGACCCACAACTACTAACAGATATAAGTTCTTTAATACACTCCGGTTAACCTGTTATTATCTCAAACCCTTCGAGCCCCACGTTGGGCGCCAAAAAGGACTGTCGTGGTTTAACTTCAGTCAGCAACTAAGCACCACGCAGCCGCTCGCTCACTCCCCCCCACCCGGTGGGATGGGGGAGAGAATTGGAAGAGCACAAGTTAGAAAAACTCATGGGTTGAGATAAAAACAGTTTAATAATTGAAATAAAATGATAATAATAATAATATGATAATAATAATAATAATACACAAAGCAAGTGATGCACAGTACAATTGCTCACCACCCGCCGACCGATGCCCAGCCAGTCCCCGAGCAGCCCTCCCCCCCCGGCCAGCTTTCCCCAGTTTATGTACTGAGCATGACGTCCCATGGTATGGAATGTCCCTTTGGCCAGTTTGGCTGTGCCCCCTCCCAGCTTCTTGTGCACCTTCAGCCTTCTCAGTCGGTAGAACATGGGAAGCTGAAAAGTCCTTGGCTAGTGTAAGCATTACCTAGCAACAACTAAAACATGGGTGCGTTATCAACTTTGTTCTCATCCTAAATCCAAAACACTGTACCAGCTACTAGAAAAGAAATTAACTCTATCCCTGCCGAAACCAGGACAGGCACTTGGGGACATGGTTTAGTGGGCATGGTGGTGTTGGGTTGATGGTTGGCCTCGATGATCTTAGAGGTCTTTTCCAACCTTAATGATTCTATGATTCTATGATTCTATGATTCTAATTACATTTGTTGCAAGAGTTTCAGAGTTCCTAGTATAAACTTGTGGAATATGAAAATAAAATTTGTGGCCCAATGTAACTATGTACTTATGAAGTCTCTGATTGAAAAGACAAGCCTTTTAAAGCCAGGTAAGTTAGACAATATCGTTAGTAGTGCAGTTTTACTTTAACTGGTCCATCTCTCTGATGACACATCATTAGTGTTTCTCTAAAATGAGGAATACAGAATGAGACAAAGCTGCAGGAAAA
Source organism: Aptenodytes patagonicus (assembly GCF_965638725.1). Taxonomy (NCBI): domain Eukaryota; kingdom Metazoa; phylum Chordata; class Aves; order Sphenisciformes; family Spheniscidae; genus Aptenodytes; species Aptenodytes patagonicus. The sequence continues at coordinate 35,197,591 of NC_134952.1, read as the reverse complement.
GAAACAGTATCAGATACAAGCATTGAGTTTTCTTATTGTGAAAGGCAAAGTGTCTTAAGGTAGTCATAATAAACTTGATTTTTGAGCTTGTTCCTCAGGATTATATTGACACTTTAAAGACGCAGAAGAGTTTGTAGGTTAATTCTCCTCTACAGGGAATGTATATACTGCCACAACCTTTACATTCCAAAGAATAAGGATATACTAGGGAATGAAAGGACAATGCAGGGTTATGCCAAAACCTTTGCTGGCTGAATTTGGTCCATCTTAAGCAATCTTTCCTTTTGGGGTCTCTCTCTATTTTAGGCAAATGCAGGATATGCAAGAGAAATATCAGAGTTATGAGACTAGATATGACAAAATTGTTCAAATCATTCCTGATGCTGATTTGGACACACTATTCTTTATTTCTGTGTAACAGATGGAATTCTGGTACTCAGTCTGGAAAATATCAGTGCCTGTCTGGGACCACTCTGTCCCAGGAAACCTTTCACCTTTTGCAAAGGCCATGTGGGTAGAGTTCAACTGCTGAGCCACTACTTCTCCATTTCCTTTCACGTATTCATAGCACATTATTAACCTTTGTGCTGTTTCTCTATCGCTTGTTCAGCTTCCAAATTCTGAAGAGGATGCTGCATACGAAATATCCTTAGACCTTTGATATACCCTTCCAGGCTGACACTACATATATAGATAAAGAGGGCTTTTCACACTTCTGTGTATCTAGCTACAAAATACAAACTTGCCCTTCAACAACTCATTCAGCCAGCTGGAATTCTACTTAGTACGTGACCGAGCATACAGAGTCTTTGTTGAGATTAGCCGCCACTGAACAAATGTGCAATAACGTTGTAGGAGGCATACTTCCTCAGTCTGACCTATGAGCCATGCTTGAAGAAGCTCTTCTATATCATGAAACCCTTTATGATTTTTTCCACAGAAGGCAGAATTGTAAAATCCCATTAAATGCAGGAATCATTCTGCTTCCTTGCAGGGAAAGATAATGGGCTAAACACAGGTAAAGTCTAGACCTTAGCCAAAGTGTTTCAGAAATATAAAATGAGGCGTCTGCTAGCCTAACGTGTACACAGGCTACTTGGGTGAACACCTATCATTGGACTTCTAACACAGAAAGAGAAAGTCTGTCTCTTTTGCTCTTCTTTAACTATGGAGTCTAGACAATTAGCTTACACTAGACACCTGTTCTCTGATGACCACGGGATCTTCATTATGCTGTATTAAAAGTCTCTGTCACAGGCTTTCTGACTGGCATGTGTGAGTTAAGCTATCCTTACAATACACTATTCAACTTTCAAATGAAGTGAGAATAAAGGAGTTCTACTTGATTGTAAGAATGGAGACCGTTTTTAAAATGATAAACGTAACATCACTGCATCCATTACTCATAGCTTCCAAGAACCATATTGTACTTATTCATAGAGCATAGGCAGGGAAGTATAAAACTACAGTACCATCCAGCAATCTACCATGTAACATTTTATGATCCAAGACATCCAGTTCAATTGCTTTTCAGCAGCGTGAATCACTTAAAAAAATCTTATCTGTACTATGACAGATTTTTGATGTTGTTGTAATATACATAGATCCTCCCATAATATTACCAATTTTTAGAAAGAAATTATTGTGGTTAAATGTAAGGAAGGACATTATTAACTTTTGTGCTTCATGAGTGCATGCATTTTTCATAACCTCACATCCTCACTGTTCTCTGAGCTGTGATACATCCAGCAAATTCATCAACACAGAAGTTGTTGACTGCTATTCCACACACTTTTTACTACATTCTTACTACATTTTTACCACATTGTATAATCTTTTAAGAAATATAAACTCAAAAGTAAGGCACTTACAAAAGAAACTAAATAGTTTTTTATAGGAATTGTATTTCTTCATTAAATGAAAATATTTTGTGACTTTTCAGCTTTTTTTAATATGTGTGTGCTTTCCCAAGAAGTTCATGTTCACAACATTAATATCAATATAGAGTGATTCTGCAATGCATGCATTATATGACATAGCTATATTATACCATTAACATTTTATACTAACTCTCTGACAACTGAAAATATTGGTTTGTGTTGGTTGCTGTGCTCTCTGTCCCAGAACTCTTGCAAGCTCTTGCGAGCATCTCAGAACCTATGGCTTGTTCCACCACATGCTTCATTACTTTCAGGAGTTATTTGCCGAAAGTCTTCAAGAGTGTCACACATCAAAATGTGAACAGACAGTGAATTCTGACTGAGTTCTTTGTGAATTTTCAACCCAGGAAAACAACAACATAATGGAAAAATATAAAACACACAAAAGACTCCACAGCCTGTTTGCCCCATCCATACTGGGACCTCTTCAGCACTCAGAAACAGTTGTGTAAAGCAAAGAACATGCTGCTACATCTATGGGGCTGTTAGATCTGGTTAATCTTTGGTTAAAAGTTAGTTGGAAAGGATACAGAGTTATGATTCTCCATACTTTGAAAGCATTATGGCATTATCAAAAAAGGATATGATCACCACAAGACAGCACAGCTCTTGTATGCCAGCTTTGGTTATCACGCTTTATTGTAAACCATTTGGAATAGTTTCTGCCTCAGACAATGCAATACACCTTGATCATGCAAAACCAGTCTTACATATCTACAGTGTGTACACACCTACAATGATACTTTTAATAAATACAGGGAAAATTACCAAAAAGTAGTTTCTGTTGGAGTCCAGTGTACGATACTGTGAGTGTTAGTATAGAAAAACCTTGTACAGACATACCTGTGTATTGTTTGTATACATAAAATGTTTTATCTGTGCCTTGGAAGAACATAGCACAAGGCTCTATTCAACCCTGTACTTCTAGCAACCATTTATGGCAAGACCATTGAAATCCACCATGTCTAATCCTCATTTTCAACATCACAGAAAGGGGACAATGACATGCAGTAAAAGATGGTGTACTGGGCTCTTCAGGACCATATGGAGAATGACAGACGGCCACTTACAGGAAAAGAGCCGTACCATTAACAGGGAATATAACATTTGTTTGAGTAATGCTTTAGAAGCCACTGTCTGAATGACTTTATAATATGTACTATTGAATAAACAATATGATGAACTGTTAGACATGTATCCTTCTGCCAGGATTTTCAGGTATATTATAAAGATTTACTCTCATACAGCTTTGGATGCAATGTAAAATTAACTCTGTTAATGCTTAGATGGGCAATCTAGATGATATCCTTGACAAATGAACCCATTGGGTAGACACATGGAAGATGTAAATGTGTCAAGCAATTCCAAAAAGCATTTGTTGCTTCCATTTCTATAAAAGAACTGAAGGAAACATCCTTCTCTGTGTTAGCACACTTATTTTTTCCGGTTCAACATAATAGCATATTCAATCCATTACATGATTACATATCCAGACAATTCTATAAATGCATACTATTTATAAGATAGAAAATAATAGCTATCCATTCCACCATAAGATTTATTTTGTAGTTCTTTCACCTTGATATATTAGGCTATTCTTCCATTTTGTACAGACTACAACAGTGCTAATGACAGCATGATTTTCATGATGCTAGTATAAAAATATGTGCCTTTGTGACTTTGATCTGTTTTCTCTCTCTCTAGGGACAACTTCACAGGCATATATGGAGACATCCACAAATAGCAGATTATTAATATGCTAGCTATTTAATTCCTGTCCTTCAAAAACAAGGAATTGACATGTTCTCAAAAAGATATTGGAAATATCCAGAAGCTATTGAAAAGTGAAATCTTGTAGAGGTAACCTAAAATGTGTTTGTTTACCTGGAGACCACTTGGTCTCTATCCAGCACGCCTTCAAGAGGTAGTAATACAGATGAAAAAATGACTGTTACTTTAGGAAAAATCTGTGTAGAACGTGGCCAAGGATATAGTGGAGTGGGGTACATTTTGCACGAAGCTTTAGATGACTAAAGCCAGATTGGTGCAATTAAAAAAAAAAACAAAAAAACCCACAAGAAAACAACAAACCAACAACTTACTTAAATTCAGAAGTCACATAGATTCGGTCACAAAATGCATCAGCTGAGTAAGTCGTTCCTGTGACTAAGACGACCCAGCTCAGCTGTCTGTGAGTTTCCAATATGGGTATTCTGACATTGCACTGTGTCTTTTGGGTTAAACGTGGGGCTTTTCAGCCTCCACAGACTCAGGAGCAGGAAAAAAATATGCCATATTTGTTGTGCTCCTCCTTAGGAAACGGTGAAAAAATTTCCACCCTCTTTTATGATGATGTGCTCCCACTGACACATTGAGGACAGGGCTCTAGGTAGCAGCTCAGAACTGTTGTTAACAAAATATCAAATGTGGAACTCATTACAGCAACTAAACTAAAACATTCCATTTTAATACAGAAGAGAAAATATAGCTATGGAAATGTGTTCTCTTAAAACAATTTGGTTCTGAGCTGAGACTTTATCTGGCAAGTTTTAGCCTAAAGCTCATTTTTACAGTGTGGTTATAAACCCTTGGAAATGGAAATGCTGACATATCCTTGGCTATAACAGCTCTAACAGGAGCTTCTACAATAGCCTGTAAAAACAGCTATTCTAACTAAAGTCCTTGTTTATTTCTCTGTGCTATAAGCTATGACTGCTGTTTATGACTGAAATAGCTGAAACTTCTGAAGTATACTATACTGACAAGGTAAAGTAGGTGATCTTCAAAGTATTATTCACAACAGAGTATTTATACACTCAGCATGTTAAGTACTCTTAATATTTCAGTCTATTTAAGACTGTCTTTAAACATAGATGTGTCTGTTCCTCCTCTTAAGACTTTTTCATGAAACCCATTGAATTTTATTTTATCAGAGAGCACTGAGTCTGTAAGCCTATAAGAGCACATGTAAAGATTAGGAAGACCCAGTCCTGACCATGCACCCACACATTCATGATGCTAGCTTTATGTAAACAGTCATCTTTCAAGTACTTTCATTATTCATAGGTTTTTCACCATTCAAATGCACTTGAGTGCTTTGCTGGACTGTACCTTGTGAGGGTGGTAAAAAGTGAGGTGGAAAAAGGATGAAGAAGGACAGGGGTTAATGGCTATATCTACTCCATGTGAGGGACAAAGACAAACAGATAGTTTCACTTCTGTATTTTTAAACTGTAAAAATACAGAAGATAGGGCTTATCATAGAAACAATCCTA